>NC_048218.1:20329380-20368912 GCF_002007445.2 Ailuropoda melanoleuca
TTTATTCACAGACCTGGAGGCTGGAAATTCCAGATCAAGATGCAGGCATGTCAGGTGAGGGCTGTCTTCCGGGTTGCAGACTTCTTGTCTCCTCATATGGCAGCAAGAGCTAGAGATCTCTCTCGAGTTTCTTTTATTAGGGCACGAATCCTATCTGTGAGGGCTCCATCCTCATGGCATAAGCACCTCCCAAAAACCCCACCTAGCAATACCACCACCTTTGGGGGTTAAGATTTTTACTTATGAATTTGGTGGGGACATAAACATTGAGACCACAGCAATGCCAAAGAAACTGATTTATTTACCAGAAGCACTGCCATTTATTCACAAGTATTTTTATTCAAAACAGTTACAGGTGCTAACTTTGCAATCAGGCTACAGAAGTTCTTGGCTCTGACACTTGACTCTCTGAAATTATATATGTAATTTGAAAAATATAATTAGAAACATATTCCTCTAGGATTTCTAGAAACTCCAGAAAACCTCTTCACAGAGTTAGAAGAGAACTATTTTGTTACTGAATAAACATTAGTCAAAATGTGATGTTCATCACAGGCAAGTTAATAAGAGATTGCAAAGTGAAAAAGAAGTCTCACGCTCTTATAGAGCCAAGGAGATGCAATGTATCTCATATTGCTCTCAAGATGAACAATAACATGTTCCCAAGTAAGAGGACTTGACAGCACTATTTGTCCCATGCAGTTCATCCAAAATTCACTAGATAATTGGGGTGACCATCCAAGTTAACTTTTTTTATTCAAAGGAAAAATAAACTTCTTATATCTTTATGACAAGAAGTAGTCTTGCAGTTTAGGGTGAAGTGCCTAAATTAGGCCCGCAGTCTCCTCAAAAACTGGGAGATTACTTAAAGAAGTTATAGGANATTGGGGTGACCATCCAAGTTAACTTTTTTTATTCAAAGGAAAAATAAACTTCTTATATCTTTATGACAAGATGTAGTCTTGCAATTTAGGGTGAAGTGCCTAAATTAGGCCCGCAGTCTCCTCAAACACTGGGAGATAACTTAAAGAAGTTATAGGAAAAAAATTAATTTAAAATTTTATGTTCTTGATTTGGTTTCCTTTGAAATAATTTCTTCAGAAACCACAGTTGGGACTCCCAGCACTAAGCATTTCCAAACTTGTACCATTTAGGTTCTGACACTTTTATATACTATTAAGATAGAATAGAAACATGATTAAAAGCTAGCAAAATATGTGTAATACATTGATGGCCATAAACTGATACAATAGGAAAACAAGATTGAGAGACATTTTATAACTAGAAATATGAGTGGAAAAAGGCAAAAAAAAAATGCCAGTCCATAGGTTGATTTTTTGTGGAAATCCTGATTGCTCAGCTCCTCTCTTAAATAATATTTTTACTATATTCTGTTACATAAATGAACATCTTTGCAGTATCTCAGAACTTTGGAATACCTCTACTTACTTTAAATTAAAACATACCATTTCTTACCTTGGGGAAATAATTTAAACCATTTATATAATACTAATATTAATGATCTTTGATATATAGCTTCCTTGTGTCTGAATTTCTACCCTGGTTTTAGAAGCTTCCTTTAGAGTCTTTAAGCACCTTTTTTGAACCATGACCCCTCACTTTTGTACCTCTCTGCTAATTCTCTCTATTCTTAACTTCCTAATCTCAATCTTCTGCCTGTTACAGCCTTCTGACAAGCTTTCTAAAGCATTTCAAGCCATTTGAAATGCCCACATAGCTATACCCTAACCCATCACTAGCCTAAGCCATCAGCATCCTTGTTGCAACATCGTCCCATTTTCAACTGTTACTGGAATTGACTTCCCAATGACATAAAGTGGCAAGACTTCAACTGGCATGTTGTAGTTCAACAAAATTTTCTTAATTTGACTTTAATTCAGTGACTCTATTGGTCTCCAATCACCACAGCTGAAAACTTCAAGTGCATGTAATTCTGGTCCTTCCCATGGCCAGTAGAGCTAATCAATCACTAAAGTCCCACATTTCATTAAAAAAAAACCCTTTAGTATATAATTATTCCTCTTGTCACATACTGCTTTCATCTTATATTAGACACTTCAACATCTCAAAATTGTACTGGTCTCTAATCTTTACTTCTTAAATTCTACTTCTCCCTCCCACTTCTACCTGCTAGATTCCTACAAATTTTGTCACCAGATTAACTTTCCTTCTTTTTTTTTAAAGATTTTATGTATTTACTTGTCAGAGAGAGAGAGAGACAGAGACAGAGAGAGCCCAAGCAGGGGGAGCAGCAGACTCCCCGCTGAGCAAGAATCCTAATGCAGGATTCAATCCCAAGATCCTGGGATCATGACCTGAACCGAAGGCAGACTCTTAACTGACTGAACCACCCCAGTATCCCAATAGATTAACTTTCTTTAAGCATTGCTTTCAGTGCAATATTAAAACTCAAAAGTCTCTCACGTATTATTTACCCTGATCTGTTTCACGTAAAGAATAATTTTTTTTCTTACCATATCAGAAAACTTTACTGGTATCTGCTTTGAACTTGACTGAATCTTCACTTGCACTCATGAATATTTCTTGCCCTTTTAAACTCTCATTCACATTTTATTTCTTCTGTAACAACTTCTATGAATACTCCAGATGAAAGTGACCACTTTTTTCACGGTTCCTGTCATGTCACATGACATTTAAAGAGTCTCACTTGGTTGCCTTTCTACCATGACTTCTGGTGCTGTTTATGGGCCCGTGCCTGTATAAAACTAACTTAAACGTACTGCATATATGCAGAGCCCACAGACATCAGAGGACAATAGGATTAACCCACAGATAAAGCAGGTACGAAGCCTATATTCAAATATATGTCTTCATCAGATGGAATGTATATCTCTCCCAAGTATATTTACATGGACTTTATTTTTAAGTCTCGTTCATAAAATTTATCAAATCCTGTGGCTGGAAAATTTTCTCCAGAGTGCTATAGATCCAGCTACAGTTAATACTTTCTTAATGCCTAATTTCTGCTACACATTTGAGTTGTACCAAGAAAACAATTAAAACAATAGAGGTGGAGCTAATTTCTAAGAGGAAAAATGGTTACTGGTAAGGATTAACCACTGTAATGACTCCAGACTTTGCTCTTAGAATATAAAATGACTTAAAATTATGGAGAATTGGTGTTACACTATTATCAGGTTAAAATTGTGTTCCCAAACAGACGCTTATTTTCCTTCTTTAATGGGTGCAAACCGCATAGGTCAGGCAGTCAGGTCAAATCTCCACTGTAGGAAATCCAAATTTTAAATCTTTCAGAAGGCATTCCTTTTTATTCTCTGTAATTAAGCAATTAATTCTACTGGGGTTTATAGACTACACACAGTGCAGAAAAGAGAACTAAAGAAAAGTTGTAAAAATCAAATATTAAAACTTTACTTTAAAGGTCATGAAATCACATGACCTACTTCAGAAGTATTTAACCGAAAATAAAGAACTCAGGAAACAAGCTGAACAACTCAAATTATACAATTAGCTACTTTAATTATTAGGTAAAAGGTTTTCTCTTAAAAAGCTCACTAGTGTGTTTACACAAATAATTTCAAACTATTTAGTAAATACTCTGTGCTGTATCTTATTTATCCTTGATTATTTTCAGATACATATGGGATAATACATAAGATTTGAATTCTCTTGAATTCTTACCATGCAAAATAAAGAGATAGAATAACAAAGAATGTTTTTTTTCTGTCATGTTATGACATTGAAATATGTTTTGCAGGATATGAACAAAAACATTAACTTTTGGACATCGGAATCTAAATCTAACTTCATTTCACTGTAAAATATTAATAATATTTATTGAAGAATATATTTGTGAAATTTCTGTGCAAATTAGTTGATAAAGTAAAATACGATAATCAATTTGTTCTTAGTTTATAATGATAGGAGTAAGATTAAAATATTCCTACTAATAGCTTAATGATAAAATGATTTTCAATAGAATAAAACATACAGTCAATTCAGTACCCAGGATGTTCTAAGCACAAATATTAATCTTTGAGATATTCAATCATTTAGATTGAATATTATATTTAGTAATTACACATGAATTATATTTTCTATAAAGAAATAATATACCTTCCATTCAAACCTCCATGGTACACAGATATGTGGTATATATTATTAGGACATAAAACCTAAGTGAATTTTCATATGCAAAAAGGAAACAGACATACTCAATAACACTAGTACAGCTCAGATCCTCTGATGGTGAATATACTAACTGTGGTATTCAATTCAAAGTGCTAAACAAATATATTCTCCTCAATATGGATCTAGAACATAACTATAGTTAATTATAAAGTAATTATTATTAGAAAAACATACTAGTTCTATATTGTTACAGGAGCTGTTCACCCCAGTGTATGGTAACCCCATTTTCTATACTTACATAAGTTTTCAGTGGGCCCACAGGGCACCCAGCTAAAGCAACTTTCCTCAGTCCCCATGTAGGCGTTGCCTACATTGGTCTAGATTATGATATCATGTGTATTTGAATACAAGCAATGTGCACAGCCCAAATCATGGCCTTAAGTGGACGAAGAGTACAATTCCCTTCAGCAACTGCAATGCCATCATAAACAACAAGAGAGAAAAATCACGATTGCATGATCCTGGGAAGTTCTCTTTTCAATGTTGAACAAGCCTCCTGGACACACACCTGAGAGAGAAAAAACTGTTTGTTTAAGCCATTGCATATTTTAGTATTTTTTTACAACTCACCATATATCCTAACTGATGCATCTTTATGTTTTATTCCTGTCACACCTGGACAATATAATTATTTCAAAGTAATGATAGTGACTCATAGTACCATTTTTTCTTACCCTAAATGCAGAAAACAGGTAGAATCCATCAAAACTCCAATAAATTTGCTTTTTATACTATTATAATTTGTGTGTTTTCAATTTGTTTATTGCTAATGTAAAGACAGAATTGATTTTTGTGTATTGACCTTGTGTTCTACAACCTTGATAAATTCACTTATTAGTTCCAGTAGTTTTTTGCATATTTCATTTTATTTTTTTATACAAGAAAATATTTTTAAAAAGACTAATATTTTAAAATTTCAAAGCTTAGTTACTGGTGAAGATACAAGGAAATTGTATTTGGAAAAGAAAAAAAAAGTTCCAGTAAATCATCTTGGCCATATGATGATATGTATTTAAAGGAATAACAATAAAATGTCAACATTTAAAACTAATTCTGTAATTGGAAAATTATTTCACCAGCAATTATTTTAAAATTAATAAATAATAAATGGACCCATATGTAATTTAAGTTTTAAAAACAATAATAACAAATGCAATTAAAATAATAAGGTCCTGGCCAAATAAGAGAAAAAAATAGGCATAATGAAGAATTAAGATATCTGAATATTATTGGATATTTAAAATATTTAAATACTGTAATTTGAATCAATAAATTAAATTTGCNATGTAATTTAAGTTTTAAAAACAATAATAACAAATGCAATTAAAATAATAAGGTCCTGGCCAAATAAGAGAAAAAAATAGGCATAATGAAGAATTAAGATATCTGAGTATTATTGGATATTTAAAATATTTAAATACTGTAATTTGAATCAATAAATTAAATTTGCATAACTAATTTNGGGGCACCTGGGTGGCACAGCGGTTAAGCGTCTGCCTTCAGCTCAGGGCGTGATCCCCGCGTTGCGGGATCGAGCCCCACATCAGGCTCCTTCGCTAGGAGCCTGCTTCTTCCTCTCCCACTCCCCTTGCTTGTGTTCCCTCTCTCGCTGGCTGTCTCTATCTCTGTAAAATAAATAAATAAAATCTTTAAAAAAAAAAAAATTAAATTTGCATAACTAATTTTATTTTGAGGAAAATAAAATTGGACCTCTTATGTTATATGTGCAGCATCAAGAAACGACCAAGGAATATTTTTTCTACTAAAAATAAAATATATACAGTTAATGAGAAAGATAATACTTCTACAGTGAAACAAAAAAAAAATATGTATGTGCAAATCACAAAAGAAAAACAGATATCTGTTCAACTTTCCTAGCTATTGAAGCAATAGACATTGTAAATTGGAGATTAACCTATNTATTTTGAGGAAAATAAAATTGGACCTCTTATGTTATATGTGCAGCATCAAGAAACGACCAAGGAATATTTTTTCTACTAAAAATAAAATATATACAGTTAATGAGAAAGAGAATACTTCTACAGCGAAACAAAAAAAAATATGGATGTGCAAATCACAAAAGAAAAACAGATATCTGTTCAACTTTCCTAGCTATTGAAGCAATAGACATTGTAAATTGGAGATTAACCTATATTTTCCATTTTATACTTTAATATGTATATCCATATTTGTAAACAAAGTTAAATTTTATTTAACCAAAAGAATTATTTTAAAAGAAAATATCATCACCTTTATACAATTCATTCTTTAGTTCTTCATTCATTAGTATCTATGCATAATTTAATTTTTGCAAATCTTACAGGCTTTATTTTACATAAACAAAGAATGTAACTATACTCAATGACAATTGCCATAAATGCAGTAAAAATTAAGTGGTCTATGTATTTTAATTAGGGTAATTTAACTACTGGGATATACATGTATATATATAATAGAAATATAAATTTATAATTTATAAACTATAAATATAGAAATATAATAGTTATTCTCTTGGTTAGACTTCAAGATATATTTGAAATCTGTCCATCTTATAGCAAGATCACTGCTATCATCTTGATCCAATTCACCATCATTTTTCACCTATATTATTACAATAACTGCCTTATTTGCTACTCCTGAGTTTGTATCTTTTATCTCCATTGGCCTTGACCTATCCTTTTCTATTTCAGGGATTTTTTTTTTTTCCCTGCAGATTTCCTCTATCTGGAATTCTCTTGCTCTTATATCTAAGTCATGCATGATCACTTCTTTTAAGCCTGTGTTTGCATTTAACATTTTCAGTTTGCTTTCCCTTGATCAACTCTTTACAAAAAGCAAACCCTCCTTGCTCTGCAATGACTATAGATCTTACCCTGCATTATTTTTCCCATAGTATTTATCAAAATATGATGTTTATTAGTATATTTTTAATTATGTCTTCCCCATGCTCATGCTANTCTTGCTCTTATATCTAAGTCATGCATGATCACTTCTTTTAAGCCTGTGTTTGCATTTAACATTTTCAGTTTGCTTTCCCTTGATCAACTCTTTACAAAAAGCAAACCCTCCTTGCTCTGCAATGACTATAGATCTTACCCTGCATTATTTTTCCCATAGTATTTATCAAAATATGATGTTTATTAGTATATTTTTAATTATTTGTCTTCCCCATGCTCATGCTAAAGGAAACATTCTGTGTCTGTCATTGGTGTGCCTCCTACACTTAGAATAGGTAATAAAATCATCACTCAATATTGTGTGAATAAATGAAAGAAAAATGGAAGGAAAAGGAAGAAAGGAAATTAAGACCTTAGAGTACAAGGAAAAAGAAACAAAAAGAATAAAAGAGGAAAGAATGAAAAGTAGCAAATACTAGGTTTGGGATTCAAGAAGGTAAGTGCATTTGAAGTGACATCTAAGTATAGGGGGAAGGGTTAAAACATGGAATATAAATAATACCAAGTAATCTAGACTGGCCAGAGCACAGGGTGCAGAAATATATAATAATGGTGTGTTGGGTTGGGGCCATAACTTGGACACAATCTCTTTATCTTATTCTGATGATGTTGATGCTGTTTGGTTTGTTGCTTTGTTGGTTTTGCTTGGTGGTGGTGGTTAGTACTTATGAGTATGAAATTAAATGTCATGACATGTAGATTTTGCAACATCATATATAGATACGTTTGTTGAAGATTGAAGAGTAAATATAATCACCAAAGGGAGAAATGCAGACAGAAAAGTCAAAATAAAATAAAATTTGAAAATGAATAAATTTGGTAAAAAAGAAAGGAATAACTTAGAGCAAGAAAAAGAAAACAGTCAATATGTAGTAAGAGGGAAAATGAGGAAAATTGATGGAAGCAAAGTCTTTGTTAATATTACCCACTGATGTTTCTTCAAAAATTAGTACAGATCCAAGCAGTAAGAAGAAATGTTTAAATAAATTAAATAGAATTTAATCACAGTAAAAACTCTGTAAAAGTCTATAAGTAGGTAGGTTAAAACCAATAAAATATAGTATTATATTTCACGATTCATGGCAGTTTGAAAGGAAAACAATATAAATTAAATCATAGTGATAGATGAATGTATATTTTTAAGAAGATAAGTAGACAGGGTGCCTGGGTGGCTCAGTCAGTTAAGTGTGGGACTCTGGATTTCAGCTCAGGTCATTCATGATCTCAGGGTCATGAGATCGAGCCCCATGTTGGGCTCCACACTCATTGTGAAATCTGCTGGAGAGCCTCTCCCTCTGACCCTTACTTGCTCTCTCTTTCTCTCTCACAAATAAATAAATAAAACAAACCTTTTAAAAAAAGAAGATAAGTGAATAGGAAAGAAACAAATGTGCTGGATTGGTGTAAATCATTTTAAGAATGGTTTTGAAGAATGATGAATAAATCATAAATAAACCATCATGTAGTATGTTCAAAGGTTCTATTTACAGGGACGCTTGGGTGGCTCTGTTGGTTAAGTGTCTGCCTTCGGCTCAGTTCATGATCTCAGAGTCCTGGATCAAGCCCTACGTCAGGCTCCACACTCAGTGGGGAGTCTGCTTCTCCCTCTCCCTCTGCCCCCCCCAACTCATGCTCTCTCTCTCTCTCTTTCTCTCAAATAAATAAATAATCTTTACCAAGAAAAGGTCCTATTTACATATCTATAATAGTTGACACACTAGCACATGTGACAGTGTGGAAAACATGAGGCTTTGTATGGCTAGTGGTCAAATTAGAGTTAATCAACATGTATTACTATACTGTTAATTCATGAGAAAACCAATTAATTATTTATTCTATCATGGCATATGGATCAATTTTAAAGTGTTTTTTCAGTCAAGCCCTGATGGTTGCATTTGGACCATTCCTTTTAAATCTTTAGAACAGCAAACTATGAATAACAAGGACAGGTGTTTTTCACAGCTGTGCTAAGTTCCCTAGGACACATGAAGTATGGTTTAGATGCAGAATTCACTNAATATGGTTTAGATGCAGAATTCACCTGTCTTATAGATTTTCAATTCAACAAGGACACATTCAGCTTTAATAAAACAGTGTTTGAGATTAATAGCAAGGTGGTAAGGCCTTTTTCTATACTTAAGGCTTCCAAAAACTAGCTGCTTCTTTGTAGTACGGGTATATCCAAGGCATTCAGGCTTTTTTCAGTTAGGGTTTAAGGAAAAAGTAGACTTGTGTTATAGCTTTTTGCCATTTAACATGTTCTAATGGATGCTGTCCATGACATCTTAGAAGTTCTCAGGTTTGTTTTTTTTTAAGATTTATTTATTTATATGAGAGACAGTGAGAGAAAATGTGGGTGTGTGTGTGCATGCGAGTTGGGGGAGGGGCAGAGGGACAGAATCTTCAAGCGAAAGCCCTGCTGAGCATAAAGCCTGACCCTGTTCAATCTTGCAACCCATGAGATCACGACATGAGCAGAAACCTANACAGTGAGAGAAAATGTGGGTGTGTGTGTGCATGCGAGTTGGGGGAGGGGCAGAGGGACAGAATCTTCAAGCAAAAGCCCTGCTGAGCATAGAGCCTGACCCTGTTCAATCTCGCAACCCATGAGATCACATGAGCAGAAACCTAGAGTCGGTCTCTTAACTGACTGAGCCACCCAGGCACCCTGAAATTCTTAGTTCTGTAACTAAACAAGTTAAATTAAATTTTAAAAAGTTGTTTTATCTTCTTTAGTTAATTCTGGCTTTTTGAATTACTACTTTATACCAGTGACTCATTTTTTAAAATAATTCTGTCTAGACCACTCTAGTAATCTTAAAGTTATTACATTTATCATCTGGAATGAATATCTTCCCTAAATTTCAATAAACATTGGCAACAAAAAATATAAAATAGATGGAGGAAAAATTTGGGCTAGCCAATAAAATATAGAGATGGCCTTCATTTTTTTCAATTAAATATATATGGTGATATCAAAGACTTGGAATGAGAAGAAAATCAATAAGTAGGCTAACAAACTGTCAGAATAAGGAAAATTATGGAGTTCTGGAGAAAAGAAGCACTGAAGAAGGGGCATTAAACTGAGAAAGCTCTACTGAGTCCATGGCCTATGACATTCTAGAAGACACAAGCAGTGCAATCCTATAAAGTGGGGGACTGCTAGACAGAACTTCAAACAAGAGTGACAGAAACTCAAGGGTGATCACATCTGAGTCACTGAGCATAAGGGCTTCCATATATGTGTAAGACACAAAAGTAGACAGACAAAATATTTTTGAGGGACACATTCATATCTTTACATTCCCCATCATACAAAAGAGTCTACATTCTTAATACTCAAATATAATGGTCACATAATCAATGCTTTTATATCGTTTTAAGTGAAAGCTACTTCTTAGGAATAAGATACCAATTGGAATTAATGTCACATTTCTGGTTCTGAAAAACTAAAAGCTCAAAATAAGTCAACATAATCACACATAGAGTTTTTTTTTAAATAACTATTTCCTGAATCTCTTCTTCTGTGTGTGTGTGTGTGTGTGTGTGTGTGTGTCTGTCCGTCTGTCTGATTTCCCTTTATTTAATAAACAGGAGATGGCAGTATCTCACCATTATTTAAAGCATAGGGTAATTGAACTTATCTGGCAATGACATCTCCAAATGTGTCACTCACATAGACAATGCCCTCTATTATTTTGCAATTTAGAGTAGAACATTATATATTTAATTTGACAAAGGCACTAGAAAAAAGAACAAAGATCTCATTTGCCTTGTTCATATATATGAGATATTGGTGAAATTTTTTTAAAAAGCTGTATTTTGATAATGAATAATTAAAAGACTTAGGAAGTAAAAAAACTAAAAGATAGACCCATGGAAGCCTGCACTTTTAGGGAGGTTGTGTTCTTTATGCACTGGATAGATCTATAATTTTGATGAATAAAGTTTTTATTTACTACCAATGGGAGACATTTAACGATCATTTAAAAATATATAAACAGTTAAATCTCAAGATACTGGTTAACAACTGGCAAAGAAGGAAACTTTAACTGAAAGAAAATATGAACAGCTTTACCAACCAACTTGCTATTTTAATCTGTGTAAGTTAACAGGTATTCATAGCTGTGGCACACATTGTCCATAGTCTCTCAAAAGAATTTGTCCTTTCTTTTTCTTGCTCCCAGTATCTTCTTCTATAGAAATGAACAATGCCAAGTCCTCAAACTTTTGTCCTCCTTTTCACTAGAACAAGAATCACCTTTGGGGAACAGGAGGGTGAGTAACTGAGAGACCTCTGAGATTGAGGCTTTTTTTCTGATAAAAGAGAAGTCATATGTGAAGAAGATACCCATTTTCCCCCTCTGTTTTATCAATACTGAATGAAAATATATTCTTGGAGCTTCCATGCCACCTGATGTATGTGGGAGAGAGGGAGACCCCACAATTCACAAGAAAGCTGGTTCAGATAGCGTATGCTTTTATAGCTGCTGAAAGCACCGGCTAAAATGTTTTGCAGGCCTAGTGCACAATAAAAAATACTAGTAATAGATAAAAATTTGAGACACTTTCCTCATAAAATAAGGAAAAATGTAAATGTAATAAAATATAAAGCTTTTCCTTTTACCCATGGTTTCCCCCTTAACCTGTATGTATTTTCACTCCACATTTACATACTTCATTGCCCCAAAGGACTTCATCTTCAAAACACAAAAACTAAGAAAATCTAAGAAAAGACTATTAAGAATTGCAAGNTATTCTTGGAGCTTCCATGCCACCTGATGTATGTGGGAGAGAGGGAGACCCCACAATTCACAAGAAAGCTGGTTCAGATAGCGTATGCTTTTATAGCTGCTGAAAGCACCGGCTAAAATGTTTTGCAGGCCTAGTGCACAATAAAAAATACTAGTAATAGATAAAAATTTGAGACACTTTCCTCATAAAATAAGGAAAAATGTAAATGTAATAAAATATAAAGCTTTTCCTTTTACCCATGGTTTCCCCCTTAACCTGTATGTATTTTCACTCCACATTTACATACTTCATTGCCCCAAAGGACTTCATCTTCAAAACACAAAAGCTAAGAAAATCTAAGAAAAGACTATTAAGAATTGCAAGATGGTGGGGCGCCTGGGTGGCACAGCGGTTAAGCGTCTGCCTTCGGCTCAGGGCGTGATCCCGGCGTTGTGGGATCGAGCCCCACATCAGGCTCCTCTGCTATGNAATATAAAGCTTTTCCTTTTACCCATGGTTTCCCCCTTAACCTGTATGTATTTTCACTCCACATTTACATACTTCATTGCCCCAAAGGACTTCATCTTCAAAACACAAAAGCTAAGAAAATCTAAGAAAAGACTATTAAGAATTGCAAGATGGTGACAGCATAGCATAAGCCCAGCACCCTTCTGAGTAAAGTGCTTTAGTTGACTGTGTGTCGCAAACCCATAAAACCAAGCCTGCTGCTGAACTTTATCTTGAAATTAAACATAGGTAAAAAAAAAAAATAACTAGTTTGGTTTAAGCCACTTCTAATTCTTCTACTGGTTATTCTCCATTTATCCGCCACACGCAATCCTCCACAACCTCTGCCTTGTCCAAACTTGCACGTGCCCCAGATAGTCAATGATATATACACTGAATCATCCATAAGCTGGCCTTTGTCTCCCAGATGGGTTTGGTCAGAGAGAGTTATTGACGGTAGACTCGTGGGTGTGAGGAGAATAAAGTTCAGGATGCTTAATCTTCCTCTTCGTCACAGAATAACGTTCTGGTAATGGCTCTATTTCTCAGCTGAAGACCACAGCTTCAGATGGGTAGTTCCTGCATCCTTGGCGTTAGGTCCAGAGATCACTTCCTCAGACTGCTCTGCAGCTGTATTTCTGGATGCCTCACAATCTTTTTTCTGTCCTGTTCCCCTTTTCCACATATTAGTAAATGATCCTTTCATTAACTCTTTCTAATCGTTTCCCCACCTCTTTGCTTTTAGAATTCTTAGTGATGCAGTCGGTGAGACCATGATCTTCATGGAACCAAAAACAGCTGAACTCCTGTAGTAATATGACCCAGACTCTGACAATGCCTTCCGGCCAAAAGAGCATTGTCAAACACACCTGTATTGAAACAAAGGTGAGTGTAATAGTTTCATTGCAAGAGAAAACCCCTGCCACAGATAATTATGGGGGAGGGGCGGCCTCATTAAAATGTTGTTAGAGAAAATTATAGAATTTGGGCTGGATTGCGTGGTTGGAAGGTGTGACTCTTGATGTCGGGGTTATGAGTTTGAGCCCCATGTTGGGTATAGAGATTATTTAAATAAACAAAAATTTTAAAAAAAAGGAATTTGGTCTGGTGTTAGGTGATTATGTGGCTATTTCAGTGGAAGGAGGATTTGCTTTGGTTATGTGTGATCAGAAAGTTGGGGTAAGGATAAGATTGTGTATCTTAAGCCATTTAATCTAAAAGAAAAATAAAACAGAGTTGAGCTTTTAATTGGAAGATGCAGTAGTCATCTGGGAGAGGGAAATGTTTGCTATTTTCTGTGTTTGAACAGTGACTAAACTTTGGTCTTAGTTCATCAGGGTGCACACTGTGAATTTGTGTTAACGGTGGTGCTCTGTGAGACTGTCTACATTCAGTAAGAGGACACCAAAGCCTAGCTGGTCGTGGCAGTTACCTCCTAACGACACCAACATCTAGGAGTAACATTGGCCAGTTCACAGGTAACAGGAGTTGATTTTTTTCATCCCTCACTTGTTTAACTACATCCTACTTATATTTTTGTGTACAACTCAGACAATGCCAACTATATTAGGACATTTAAGATTGATTATTATTCTTTTTCCCCCAGACACATTTCCTCTTTTATCCTCATAACTACTTATACCCCAAAAAACTTAAATTAATTTTTGTATACTTTATTAACTTCAACTCTTTTTATTGGAAAAATAGAATAATTGACATACAAGATTGTATTAGTTTAGTTATATAACATAGTATATTAGTTTTAGTTATACAATATGGTGATCAGATACTTACTTATACTACAAAATGGTCACTATGATAATTCTAGTTACCAAAAAAAATTGTCACAGTATTATTGACTATATGTCCTATCCTGTATACTGCATTCACATGTCTTATTAATTTTATAACTATAAAATTGTACCTCTTAATCCCCTTCACCTATTTTGTCCATCCTTTCCATCCCTCTCCCCTCTGGTACCCATTTGTTTGTAATCTATAAATCTGTTTGTTTTGTTTGTATTATCTTTAAGATTCCACATATAGGTGAAGTCATACAATATTTGTCTTACTCTAGTCTGATTTATTTCATTTAGCATAATGTTCTCTAGGTCCTTCCATGTAATCTCAAATGCAAGATTTCATTATTTTTTATGGCTGAGTAATGTTCCAGTGTGTGTGTGTGTGTGTGTGTGTGTGTGTGTATTCTTTATCCATTTACCTATTGATGGGAATTTGGGTTACTTTGGTATCTTGGTTATTGTAAATAACGCTGAGATGAACACAAGGGTTCATGTGTCTATTTGATTTAGCATTTTCATTTTCTCCTGATAAATACCCAGAAATTGAATTGCTAGATTGTATGGTAGTTCTATTTAAATTTTTTTAGGAAACTCCATACAGTTTTTCATAGTGGCTATGCCAATTTACATTCCCACCAACATGCATGAAGAGTCCCTTTTCTCTATATCCTTGCCAATACTTGTTATTTCTTGTCTTTTTGATACTAGTCATTCTGACTGGTGCGAGGTGACATCTCACTGTGGTTTTGATTTGCATTTCCCTGGTGGTTAGTGATGTTGAGTATCCCTTAAATGCCTATTGGCCAGCAGTGTGTCTTTTTTGGAATATGTCTATTCAGGGTCTTTGTCCATTTAATTAATTTTTTTATATTGAATTGTATGAGTTCTTTCTATATTTTGGATATTAACTCCTTGTTGGGTATACCATTTGTGATAATCTTCTTTTATTCAACAGGTTGCCTTTTTATTTTGTTGATGGGTTCCTTCACTGTGCAAAAACTTTTTAGTTTGATGTAGTCCTATTTGTTTATTTTCACTTTTGCTGTCCTTGTCTAAGGATAAAATCCAAAAAAAAAATCATAAGACTAATGTCAAAGAGCTCACCATCTATGTTTTTTTCTGGGAGTTTTATGGTTTTAGGTATTACATTTAAGTCTTTCATCCATTTGAGTTTATTTTTGTATATGGTATAAGAAAGTGGTCCAGTTTCATTCTTCTGCATGTAGCTGTCCAGTTTTCCCAGAACTACTTATTGAAAAGACTGTCTTCCCTGTTGTATATTCTTGCCTCCTTTGTCATAGGTTAATTGACCATATAAATGTGAGTTTATTTTTGGACTCTATTCTGTTCCATCGATCTATATGTCTGTTTTTATGCCAGTATTATATTGTTTTGATTATTAGCTTTGTAGTATGGTTTGAAATTAGGAAGTGTGACATCTCCAGATTTATTTTTCTTTCTTAAGATTGCTTTGGCTATTTGGGGTCTTTTGTGATTCCATAAAAATTTTAGGGTTATTTGTTCTAATTCTATGGGAAATGCCATTGGTATTTTGAAAGAGATTACCTTGAATCTGGAGATTGCTTTGGATGGTATGGACATTTTAACAATATTAATTTTTCAATTCAAGAACATAATATATCTTTCCATTTATTTATGTCATCTTCAATTTTTTTATGAATTAATCAGTTTCAGAGTACCTCCTGATTTAAATTTATTACTAGTTATTTTGTTATTTTTGATGTAGTTGTAAATGGGATTTTTTAAAAATTCTTTTTCTGATAGTTTATTATTAGCATGTAGAAATGCAACAAATTTTTGTGTATTGATTCATGTCCTGTAACTATACTGAATTCATTTATTAGTTCTAATAGGCTTCTGGTGGCTGTTGTTGTTCTTGTTCTTGTTTTTGTTTTGTGGAAGCTTTAAGCTTTACTATATTTAATATGTTATCTGCAAATAATGACAGGTTTACTTCTTCCTTTTTAATTTGGATACTTTTTTATTTCTTTTTCTTACCTAACTTCTATGGCTAAGACTTACCATGTTGAATAAAAGTGGTCACATCAGGCTTCCTTGTCTTGTTCCTAATCTTGGAGGACAAGTTTTCAGCTTTTCACCAATGAATATGAGGTTAGCTCTGGGTTTGTCATATGTGGTTTTATTATGTCCCTCTATACATGCTTTGTTGAGTGTTTGTTTTTTATCATAAATGGATGTTCAATTTTTCAAAGTCTTTTTCTGCATCTATTTTTTTTGTTCATGTGGTATATCATGTTGACTGATTTGCACATAGTGAACCATCATTGCATTCCTCAAATAAATCTCACTTGTTCATGGTAAATAATCCTTTATAGGTATTATTGAATTGGATTAGCTAATATTTTGTTGAGGATATTTGCATCTGTGTATACCAGGAATACTGGCTTGTAATTTTCTCTTTTTGTAGTGTCTGTCTGGTTTTAGTATCAAGGTAATGCTGGCCTCATAGAATGAGTTTGGAAGTAATCCTTCCTCTTCAAATTTTTGAAGTAGTTTGAGATTGGTAGGTATTAACTCTTCTTTAAATGGTAGAATTCACTCGTGAAGCCAGTCTGGTCCTGGACTTTTGTTTGTTGGGAGTTTTTTGAATAATGATTCAATTTCACTACTAATAGTCTGTTTTAATTTTCTATTTCTTTCAGATTCAATTTTGGAGGGTTGTACTGTATCTTAATAAATGCTTTTTAAGTACATGATAATCTCAAACAAACAAGAAATGGTTGCAGTTGGCTTCAAAAAGAAGAGGTACTGATCTGTAGTGATGTACATATTTTCACAACTTTTACCTTGATATATATATATATATATATATATATATATATTCATGTTTCTCATACACTAAATTTACTAGTAAATTTACAGAATAAAAAATGTTTTTTGTTTGACTACTACATACTTGTTTTGAATCTTTCAAATTAACCCCTTGTTAAGTGGAGCATTGGGTGAAGGATAATGAGCAGTAGTTCAACAATAGACCGCAAGAGAAATTGAAATAGAGAAGTTTAATACTCACTGTTCCTGGAGAAAATACCCAGCATGCCTTGGGGGCTAGAGGGGAAGTCAGGTCACTCTGCAGACACA
This sequence comes from Ailuropoda melanoleuca, assembly GCF_002007445.2. Taxonomy (NCBI): domain Eukaryota; kingdom Metazoa; phylum Chordata; class Mammalia; order Carnivora; family Ursidae; genus Ailuropoda; species Ailuropoda melanoleuca. The sequence continues at coordinate 20,346,698 of NC_048218.1, forward strand.
AAGAAGGCAGGACCTTAGGAACACGTGTCTATTAAGGTATGTGGGTGGAGTGTTTGAGATTCCTATGCTAAGACCAGATTGGTCAATAAAAACCAAAAGAGCAGGTTTGGTAAGTCATACAGGAGGGGTCTTATCACTAGGAACACACAAAGGGAAGATGCTGGGAGGCAGAGAAGACTGTTGATCACAAGAGTTGTTGGGGATGTCATATCAGGAGCTTACATTTGCTTGCAACTATGCAGGCTGTTACCAAGGACATGTACTTGCATGAGGAGACTAATGTCAGTTTAAGCAACCCGTAGGCCAACTAGCCAAATGAAATGGATACTGGGGCAGCAATACCATGGAATAACTTAGCTAAACTCTCAACAATGTTACACTCTATATGGAATTTCTGAGGATATGATTTTCAATGGGAAAGTAAACAGAATATCTGGAGTAGTATCGCTTAGCCAGAAAGCTAAGGTTTTGGTTTTAACAGGATGTAGGGCTACAGCATCTCATGGAGAATATTGTTCTCTGAAATTGTTGAGATAATGAGCCTGAACTAATAAAAATTATACTTAACATTATGGTGATACTTTCTGCAAAGCAAGTGAGTTAATGTTTGCTATTTATAAATATGTACATATGGTCCACAGCATCAGCTCCCTGTTAAAACCCATAGGGAAGACACAAATGCATTGACACTCATGTCTAAATAAGTGCTTAATTATATTTACATGGGTTCCAGATAATGAAAAACATATCATTTATTCCTTTCTCTTTTCATGCATAAACCATCGTATGTAGCTATTCACTTTTACTAAGGTTTTCCTTATGGCAAGTGTTTCCAATCTGTACCGTGTCATTGGTCTTCAAATATCTTATACTTTTCCATATTGCCAAATGTTAGAAATTATATGTATATATTTATAAATTTGAATTTGAGACTTAAATTCTTCCTTTTGTTATATAAATTAAATTTATATCTAAAGTTAACAAAAGCAGAGAGGCCTTAATATCTTATAAAGGTATGAGGTGACTTTTTCACTTAATAGAGCACTGTATTGAGTTATGAAAGCAAGGAAAAAGCAAGGAAATATGATAAATTTGCCTATGGATCACTCTGATATAGGAGATTTAATAATAGTTTTTAAAAGAGAAAATAGAGGGGGCGCCTGGGTGGCACAGCGGTTAAGTGTCTGCCTTCGGCTCAGGGCGTGATCTCGGCGTTACAGGATCGAGCCCCACATCAGGCTCCTCCGCTACGAGCCTGCCTCTTCCTCTCCCACTCCCCCTGCTTGTGTTCCCTCTCTCGCTGGTTGTCTCTCTCTCCGTCAAATAAATAAATAAATAAAAATAAAAGAGAAAATAGAGCCCTATTTGCAAAGAAGATCTGTAAGCACCTCCCAGTGCTTTCTTCCCAATCTTGTTCCCATTCCTAGGCAACACAAAAATTAAAATTCTATTCCTTAAAGTGTGTAGCTCTGAAAGTGGGCAAATAAAGTGGTGATACATGGGAAATGTTAATGCGTCTATACTACATTAAAGTAAATAGCAGATCTGTGCGTGTGCATGTTCTACCGAAAGTCCCTGCTTTAAATATGATTAGACTGGAAAGAAATAATATGGAAGCTATAGACACTTATAAATAGAAGAGCACATAAATTTGAAAAAGGACTAAGAATATATTTTTTTAAACAGACAAGTGACAGAAAAATCCTCTGAAGTGCCTCCTCTGATAAAAATTAGAACCTTATACTAGCATGAGCTTAAGATCTCAAAGATGTGATGATGGAGCAGCTGAATGAGATGAAAATAGAGATTTCAGTGCAATTAGAAAACGAAAGACACACAGAAGAGTCACTAATAAAAATTGAGTCAAAGCTAAAGGGGTTCTGTATATTATTACAGAAAGTGTGGAGGAAAAATTAGAAAACAGAATAAAAAATTGGAGAAATGAAAAATGATATGGAGACACCAACAGTACCCAGTTTAATAAATGATATACAAAATCGTTATTTGTGTGTAATAGAAGAAAACCATCTAAAATGAAAACAAAAGTGTATCACATAGCATATAAGAATGTAAATAGAAACCTTAAATTAAATATATACCCTTATTAATTATAAAAAGTAACTGATAGAGTTAGAAAATGACATATAAAAATGTTTATGACCCACAGGATAAAGAATGAAGTTACTTCTAATTTTCCACAGCTACATTCAATTACAAAAGACAGTGAAACGCTGCCTAAACTAAAGGGTGATCCAAATGAATGATCCTCAGTTAACTTGTCAGAAGAGACAGAAATTCTCAATGTGAAAGAACTGGAAGAATCTCTCTGGCTGTTGGGAACATGCTTGTTCCCAACCCTGTCTAAATCTCAGGCACTGTTCCTTCTAATCTTTTCAGGTGCTTCTTTCAGTCTTAGGGTATTTTCCTCACACAGGTGCTGATTTATACTTGACTGAATACTCTGGAGGTCTTTTCTTTGCAGTTTTTTCCTCTCCCATACTCTTTCTTGTGAATTCTCACTGTGTTATCTTTCTTGGTCTTACAACCCTGTCTCCTTACCTCAAGTAGATTTCCAAAGCCTTCCAGATTCCACCTTCCTGTACCAAGCCCTATAAACATTCTCTAGGCAATACATTGGGACCATCATGAGGCTTACCTTGTCTATCTCCTTTCTCTCATGGTTCAAGGTCCTTCATTGCCTAATATCCAATGACATGAGACATTCATTCATATTTTTTGTCCATTTTAAAAATTCAGGTGGATAAGTAAATCTAATATCTGTGACTCCATATTGGCCACAAGAAATCAATCGTAGAATGAAAGATAGCTTACATGTTGTGGCACTACCACCCCACTTAATTTTTTCCCACAGAGTAAGAATGAAAGGAAAGAGAATAGGTAGAAGAAAGAGAAAGTTATTTTCTCCATTCCACTAAATTGCCAATACTCAATGGTTGTGAACACTTCTCTTACCAACTTCAGAACTTGTGGAATGTAGACAGAATGTGGAACAAGATAGTGCACTTCTGTCATGGTTATTGTCTACATTTCCCCCATTGTTAACAAGTTTTTACTAGGTGGGAGAAAAACAATATCGTCTGTACTTTGTAGACAAGTTAAGAAAATAGATAATTCATTCTACCTATGACTTCATAATTATTAAAGTGACCATATGATTATTGTGACAATTGTGAAAATAATCAACTTTAAGAAGGTCAAGAAATTGTGAACATTCTATACTTTCCATATTCTCATCATGGTCATCATTTACCATGTTTGGATGTACGCCCTTCTGGGAACCAAAGAACATATGCATCTACAGTCTCTCTAAGTGGATTTATGTTGCATTTACATAAAATTGTCATATATTCTTTGACAGCTACATATCACAGAAGGAATATCCACAATTTTTAAAAGAGACAATTTTTGTTGTTCTTGTTGATTTCCTGAAACAATTATTATCTATCCTCCTTTCCTGTTTTAGTGTATACATTATTGCCTCTCCTTTCACCAAATTTACACGCCAAAGGTTACATTTTTCTTTAACTGTATTTCATATTTGTTGAAACAAATGTCCCTGAATACAAAATACATTTTGAAACAAATGTCCCTGAATACAAAATACATTNCAAAGGTTACATTTTTCTTTAACTGTATTTCATATTTGTTGAAACAAATGTCCCTGAAACATCAAAAAATGTATGAAATGTTGTAATCATTGATATGGATGAACATAATTGTAGTTAGTTAATTAAAACCTAAATTTGGTGATGACTTAGGCTCAATGAAATATATGTGCTAAAGTCTCTTTCAGCAACATAAAGGAGGGAATCAATTACTTACAGTGAGTGGTAGCACTGCTGGAATGGATTTTTCACATGTGCATCATCCATTCATTAGTAAATTTGACCCAGAATACATTTATTCCTAAGTTATTAACTGTATATTGGTGAGAGAAACATAAAAAATCTGTTAAAAATACTGCAGAAATCTAAAGTCCTGTAAGTTGCGGAATAGAAGGTAAAAGTTCTTGGTATTGAAATGAACTCCTGGTATGACTGGAATGATGGAATCCTGGACTGTATTAACAAAGAAGCAACGTTAAAGTAAAAGTGACAAAAGACATTCAGAGACATCTAACCATGGTCATTTAATTACAAGTTACAGAGTTCCTAGGAAATATATAGATAGGCCTATCACAAATAATTTTTATCACTGTACTTGAAAATAGTTCATATTATGGAATATGGAGACTTAAAAGAGCCAATCACGAGTCTGTGTCCTCAATTTCCATACCTGAGTCATTTCCCAGATTCAATGCCCCATCAACAGAAGGGAGTTTATTCTTGGGAAAGTTCCCTGTGCTATGAATATAGATACTTAAAATAAATCTTCCTCCTAAATTTGGCAAGATAATACTAGGATAACTTATCAGGTTTATTCTCAACTGGAGAAATGAAAGTTTCCTAGTAATTTGGAAATGATTAGATCATGAATCTGAGCTAATACTAATCTTTGAGGACACAGAAGAAAATTGTTTTCCACCAATTAGCACAGAATCTTATGAGTCTCATATGATAAATAGAGTTTCAGTCTGAGCCTTTCACAAAATGATGTTATTTTATCTGCAAAATTATCCTGTAATTACTTACTCAGTTTCTGAGAGTACAATCAAAATACAACTATCAGAATGTCCATATTATGCCAAAAAATGTGACTTCTTAATAGATTCTTGATTTAATGAGAAATGCTGATTCTCTTAAATATCTACCCCCTTCCAACTCTCATTGCTTCTAGAACTATGAACAGATGCAAACATTAGAAGGCCCCAGGAAATAGTTTCAAAGTGTAACTAAGACATGGTACTATGCTCACCAAAAGAATTACAAGATATCCTCATTCTTTTATTGAAAGAAAATTAAGTAACATATAGTAGAATGCTAAATTAGGACCAAAGGACTATAATCCTAGATCACTTCAAATATTTTATTTAGACTACCATCCTGGACCTTTGGTAGCCTTCATTTCATGAAGCTATGATGCTAGAACTTCCCTGTATCTTACAGAGAAAAGTATCCAATGGCTAGAGTGGATATATTTGCATGACTGGCTCAACCATCTTTAATGAAATTCTAGAGGCATCCCTCATTGAGGTTTTTGGAAACATATTGTGGTAGCTGTTCTCTGCAGGCCAAGAATGACTGTGTGACTTACTCACATCTATGTAGGCTCCTTGAATGAGGTGGAGACGAGGTAATCCCAGAGTATCAGAGGAGAGTTTGTGACATTTTACTGCCAAAGACAAGGTGGGCATGGTTAGTGTAATGAGGTAGTACGAAAGTACTAATCAGAAGGGATTAATGCAGAGAAATCTTATGTGGTAGCCAATTTATCATAGTGTCCCTAGAAATAAAATAGCTCTTTAGCCAATAAAACTGCATCTGATTTGCATAAGAGAAAAATATCCACATCTGTAAAATATGGTAGAGCCAGTAGAGTTATGTGCCTCTACCACATTCCCAGAAATGACTAAAATTGCAGATTCAGAATCCCTTGAATGAAAGTGGAAGCTGGGTTCCCTAAGGAAGAACCCTACCATAAGCCCAAGATGTTCACTGTAAATATTCCTTCTGGTCTTCCCAAAAGGGGCATGTGGCCATTTTCTCCAGCAATTGAGGAAAGGAAAATGCTATAAATTGTTGGGTTACTGGTTGCAATTCTTGGTGTTACAACTACTCAATATAGGCGACATAAAGATTTATGGTGATAAGATTATAAATGGAATTTCAGCTCAGGTCCATTTCACAGTGAGTTCAGTGTGGTCCTTAACATGTACCCTATAGTTAGTTCCCTAGTTCCAGAACATATAATTAGCATAGACAAATGCAGCTACTGAAAGAATTTCCATTTTTAAAATAGAATCTCTATTCTGTTTCACTGACCTATAAAATAATGTATATTAAAGTGGGGAAAACCAAGTGAAATGGTCTACCGGCTTCTTTTCTTCTAGGCCATTTTCTCAGCATTGCATTTCTTGAGGTATTTTAGAAATTAGTGTCATCAAAAGACTTGAAGAGCATGGATTATTATCCCCACACATTTCAAATCAAGCAACTTACTTGGTTTCTACAGAGGATAGAACGGTCTTGGAGAATGGTAGTGGATTGTCATAAATATAGTCAAGTAGCAATTCCAAATGCAATTGATGTTCTAGTTTTTTGTTTTTTTTTTACTGTTATTTTCTGAAACAAATCAATGAGAGGTCCTGACACCTGAAATGTACTCATTAAACTGTTGAACTCTTTTTTCTCTCTACTATTCCTTTTAATAAAGACTAACAGAAGCCACTTGCTTCCACTTGAACAGGATAGTTTTCAGTCAATCCCAGGGGTATATAAATTCTTCATACCTCTGCTACGACCTCTTTCACAGAGATCCTTTTGCTCATTTTACCACTCTGGTCTCCTATATGGATCATGGTATGCAATGAGTTCCTTTGTAAGAAGTAATGATATTTACAGTGGTGACAACATGCCTCCCCACTACATGGGATACCATGCTGATAAGACTTAGAGAAAAGGAAATAGCAAATAACACAGACACCCTTTGTAAGTTGTTGCATCCGGTGCCCCTCCCACACACACACCCCTACTGGGAAAGATATATAACACCAGTAGACATCTTTTGATCTGGGAGGCAACATATATCAACCCATTTGCATTTGGAAGCAACATATATCAACCCAGTTACTAAGCAAATTGAGAGGTTGCTGGTTTTGATTAAGACCCAAATCAGAAGAAAGCTTTCCAACAGATCCAGACTTCTCTGCTCCACAGTACCCAATAGTTCCTGAAGTATCTGTGATAGCTGAACATGCTTATGGAAACTTTGGCAAGATCCTGTCCATGACTTGCAGTGCAGAATTACAGAATTTGGGAAGAAAGGTATGCTGTCATAGGAAACAACTTTTTTTTTATTTCCTTCAAAAAAAGCATCAGACTTTTGCTATGAGCCTCAGAAGAGATTGGCTGTTTGAACATATGCCACCAAACTAACATGCAACCTGAGCCACACATCATGAACTGGGCATTAATTAAGTTGCCCATATGAGGCAGTAGTAATCTATCATCAAGCTCATCCATCCTCACGGCTTTAATATGTTTGATGAGTAAGTGATTCTGCCTCCCTTGCTTAAACTCCTACTGAATACATACTTCTTCCCCAACCTATGGCTATAGCTTCGAGGAGAGTTCCCCATTACCAGTTAAATTTTACCAGCAAAAAAATAAAATCAGGCCAGATTTTCAGATGTTTTGTACAATATTCTGACTTACTTGAAAGTAAATTGCTGCATCATTATAACCTTACCCTGCAGAGATTCTGAAGTATAGTGGGGAAGGAAAATCCTTCCAGGGACAGACATTTAAGCAGGGAATCTGGTTGTTTATCTTACCTAGAACAAGAGAAGGTAAAGAATTCACATCTATATTGATTTATAGGCTGTAGCTAATAGTTTGCCTGGATAGTCAGGGGCATGGAAGAAACACTCTTGGGCAATTGATGAAACGACCGCCTCAAACAGGCACAGGATTGAGGATATTTCTGCTTCAGTTAAATAAGCTTACCAATTGTAACCATTGCAGAAAAAAAATCAGTTATCAGCTGGACAAAATAATTAATTATAAAGATGTCAGTCAGGTTGTTTTCTGGATCCCTTTTCTTGCCTGACAGACATATGGAGCAACTTGGCCATAAAAACAGGAATGCATGTTATGCACAAGTTTAGCAGTTGAGATTTCCATTTCTCAAGCCAATATGGCTCTAGCCAGTGTTGAATCGCCAACTTAAAAATAGCAGAAACCAACATGGGCTTCCAATAATTCTCCATTCCTCCAGAGTAGCAGCCTGGTGGCAGATTGTTACATGGATCTCTCCCAATAAGGGGGTTGGGGGATGGGGAGAATAATACTTCTGTGAAAATCACCATCCTTTGACTTAAAATGTCTTATTCACTACCATGTATCCCACATATCAGTACTTCTGACAAAGGACCTCATTGTAGAGCAAATGCATTAAGTCTTGTGCCTATGGAATTTACTGGTCTTACCATGGTTCCCAATACTCTGAAAAAAATAATAATTTGGTAGAATAGAGAAATGCCCTTTCAAAGTTTCATTTATGATGCCATCTTGGTGACAAAATTTTGTTAGACTACAGAAATGTTCAATTGGGTGTGGTATACATGTATATATGGGTTCTAAGTATACACATGTATATGAGAACAGTGATCAACGTATTGTGAAATTCTTCCTATTCATGGGATACACAGGTATAATTGAAATGGTAGAAATAGTAGTGTCTACTCACTTTACTACACTTTCTTATACACTAGCCAAATTCTGCTTCCCACCCCTGTCCTTTAGCTTTTGCTGGTTAGAGGAAAGTCACCAGGTCAGGACTGCATTTAACTGGAAGCTGAGATGCCACTTAACCACTTTGGGCTCCTCACTCTGTTGAGCCAGCAGACAGAGAAATATTTACTGTATTGGCCTCAGTGGTGAATTCTTACTATCAAAGAAAAATTGGGCTGCTACTACACAATGTGGGCAGGGAGAAATACACTTAGAATCAGTATATTCTCAAGGAGAACTCTCACCACTCTAAAGCTTGTGATAAGATTAAAATTTAATAATATATTAAAGAGATGACCACTTAATGACACAAACTCTGCAGGAATAAAGGTTGTCACCTCATCAAGGGAGGATCACAAATATTTGGTGTGCTTGCTGAGAGCAAAGCAGATATGGAAGATTCCCTGGAAGAAAGAATTTATAAATACCCGCTATAACCATTTGAACAGGTTTTTATTTTTTGCTTTGTTTTTTGTTTGTTTGTTTGTTTGTTTGTTTTAGATTTCATTTATTTATTTGAGAAAGAGAGAGAGAGAGCGCACAAACAGGGGAAGTGGCAGAAGGAGAGGGAGAAGCAGGCTCCCTGCCGATATGGGGATCAACCCCAGTTCCCTGGGATCATGACCTGAGCTGAAGGCAGAGGCTTAACTAACAGAGCCCCAGGTGCCCTCCTTTTTGTTAAGATTTTCATTTGAATAGTTGAAGAAATAAGAATTGATGAACATATCCTGCTTTGTTTGATGTGAAAAATTACTTGCAAATATTAACCACATCTTTTGTATTGCCCCTCTCTTTTATTATCAAAATAAAGTATGTTAAGAGTGGTTAACACTGTATCTCAATATTTAATTTCAAAATATTTAATATTACTATTTAATATTAAACGGGAGTTATATATCAGCTAAAAGATGAATGTTATTCGAAGATGGATAAAGTAGGATGTTGTAAATACTCTTTGGGGAAAGGGTTAGTATGTCCTTATTGTCTAAGCACTAGTTGTATTGTGTTTGGTGAAAACATGGCATTGCCAATGTTTTTGTTAAGTTAAATACTGAATATGAATACTCATACTGAATATGAGTTCTTATCTTTGTACCATTGCTCAGCTCTTAAGCTGGGTACATTCTCTAAACCCATTTCTATATAATCCAGGTTAGATTTTTGTCAACTAGTTGGCACTTTAAGAGATTTGAAAAGCAGAAGTGGCCAATATCCTCAGAAATGTATGGTTATTAGAAATGATGAGGCTATAGAGACAGCTAGCAAGCATGCAGGTCCCGGGATATCCTTGCTCTCCTTCCTTCCATTCTATGTTCAGGTCTCAGAAGTGGCAGCTCAGCAGAGGCAGTGGCTTCCATAGAATTCTCCATGAGATCCCCCCCTTTGTAGTGCTATGTCATGACACACTTAATGTCTCTTGAAGTTTTCCATGAATTCTTAATTGCCCATCAGTTCCACAGCTTCAGGCTTTCCTGGTTGCTTTTTCTGATCTTCTAACTCTTTCAAACGTTTGCTTCCTAAACTCTAATACACGTTTTAACCCCCTCATTCACATAGTACTTGGGTCACTCTATTTCTTTTATTGATAGAGAAGAAGGGATTGTTATTAATAATAATATCTGTATTATAGCATTATCTTGTGCTACTTATACTGCAGTCTGCCAATTTGTCTTACCTTTGTAACTGGCTTATGAATTTACTGGACAAGCAGACAAAGTGTCCCTTAATCCCAAGACTAAAGCATTATATGCATTGTTTTATATTGTCATGCATTTATTTGATTTTAAATAACATCAATATATAGAACCTTCAGAAATCTTTTCTCAAGCACAGACAATTCCCCTGAACCTCAGAAGTGTGCACCTGATTTGCAATCTCCAGTGGTATAACACACAGGCATCTTAAAGTTCACATAGCTGGTGGTGATCTTCTCCCAAGGCTTCTGCAGCAATTTTCTAATATCCATTGAAGGCATATCCATTCTTTTAATTATTCAGGCCAAAATCCTTGGTGAGTTCAATAAATCTCTGTTTCTCAGATCATATAAGAAGTCTGCTTGAAAATTCTATCCAATTGACTTGGAAGATATCCGGCATTTAGGCACTTCTCTTTAGCCCCGACCTACAGTCCAGTCCTTTTCACTTCCTTCCCTGTTATTAAAGTAGGAACATCTTATCTGGTCTCCTAGTCCTTCATTCTAGCGCATTTCAGTCTGTTCTCAACAAAGCAGTCTTCGAGACCGCTGTTAAAACAGCTGAGCATGACACGCCACCACTAAAAACCTGTTTCTCATCCCACTTTGAGAAGAGTAGGTTCCTTATCCTTTTGACATTTCCTACTCGTCTCCTACTCATGAAGCAGCACTTCAGTGACGTTGACCTCATCACTGTCGTTTGACCAGAAACACTGCTGTCTCAGGGCATTTGGCTGACTCTCCCTCCAGATGCATGCAGGGATAGCACTGTCATTATCTTTTAGGTCTTCACCAAAAAGTCACCTCTTGTATTAACCCTTCTCATAACCGCATGTAAAATTTTTAATATTTACATAGCAAAAATCTCATGTAAAAACCTCACACTCTATAATATATATTACTATCTAGCATAATATATTTTTTACATAGTAATCTTATTTATTTTTGATCCTCCCTATAAAATGTAAGGCCCCCAAAACAAGGATTTCTCTTTTGTTTACTGATAATTTCCAGCACCTAGAACAGGACAGGATACACAGTAATCATTTGCTGTATGATTAAATATATTGTTAAATACATATACGTTTGTATAATCAATTGAATAACCCTACTATTTAAGAAATAAATTATAATCTTTTTAAAAGATTTGTATTTATTTATTTATTTGAGAAACAAAGAGAGAGAGAGAACACAGAGGGAGAATGAGAAGGAGAAGCAGGCTCCCCGCTGAGCAGGGAGCCTGATGTGGAGCTTGATCCCAGGACCCTGAGATCATGACCTGAGCCAAAGACAGACTGAGCCACCCAGGTGCCCCCAAAATAAAATATAATTTGAATTAGGTAATCTATGCAAGAAAAATGAATTTTAGATTTGTCTGAAATCAAATAGAAACCTAAAATATTTTTGTTAAATGAAATATGAATGAATGAGCAACTTAAAACCATAAAGAGATCTTTCTTCAAATGTTTTATGTAAGCCTGACTCTTTTTTAAAAGTTCTTTCTTTTTGCCATTGGCTTCATATAAGTATACACTTAACTTAAATATGGGCCAAGTAGTTTTTAATAGTTCTTCTTAAAAAGAGATCAGTAAGGCAGATAAGGGCTCTGCTCAAACTGAAATAAGTCCTTTATCATAGTACTACTTGACATCTCTTAGGAAAGTAATTTAATCATTTGACCTTAAAAAATAACTCCAGAAAGTCTGTGATATTTACTCACACTAAAGTATTCTGAATATATTCAACCAAGTGTGGCACAAAATTATCATATCTACTATTTAAGTTACCCCATGTATTTAAAACTATTAATTTACATTTTGTCTTTTATAATGCAATTAATACCTGATTTTATACTAAGATCATTTGTTTATGACATTTTCTAGCTTACTTGTGGTATTGCATCTAAAGTTGGGTGTGTTTTTTCATTAAGTTTTGTCCTTTAAGATTTACCAAAATTATGATGAAAAGGCCACGAATGATAAATACATGTATGAAATAATGCTTATCCTCATTTATCATCAAGGAAATTCAAAAAACAATTGAGATATCAATACATGCCCATTTAAATGACTAGAAGAAGAAAACCTGACAGTAACAATTGTTGGTATGAATGTGGAGCAATGAGAGTACTCATTCATTGCTGTTGGGAATTTAAATGGTAAACTTATTTCATAAAGCAATTTGGAAGATTTTTATAAAGCCAGTCCTCCAATATAACTCATTAACTGTGTTTCTAGACACTCAACTGATTTAAAAACTCATGTACACACACACACACACAGACACACACACACACAAAACAGTCCACAAATGTATATAGCATCTTTACTCATAATTGCCCCAAACTGGAAGTAACCAATGACCTTCAATAAGTGAATGGAAAAAAACAAACTCTTGTACAGCAGTAGAATGTGATACTATCTTACTATAAATAGGAATTTGCTATCTTGCTATACAAAGACATGGGTGATTCTTAAATATATATTTTTAAGTCAGTAAAGCCAGTATGAAAAGACTACATACTGTAAGATTCCACTTATGCGGAGTTCTAGAAAATGCAAGATAAGAGAGACAGAAGTTCCCGGGCATTTGGGGAGAGGTGATGTCAAATAAGTCTAATTGACAGGGTGTTTCTTTAGGGTGATAAAATATGCTGTATGATACTGTAGTCATGGGTACATGATACTATGTATGTATTGAAACCATGGAAATTTACATCACAGATAATATGTCTTAATGTATTAGCATTAAATATATATGCTTAATTATATATATAACCTTATACAATATGTGTAATATGTACATACACACACACATATATGAGGATGACTGTTCCCAGGAAGGAATGCAAACTCTGACAAAATAATCAAACCATATTGCTAATACATTAAAGAAATGACTGCAAGTGAGTGAAAAAGGCACTGGCCTAAGAAACTTTGGAAATAAGTCGCATCTGACAAACCAATATTAGAAGGAGCTGTACCTAGTACTATACTGTAGTTGATGCAATGTTGATGGCAGCACAGGTTAACAATTCTGGTAACAGTATAGATACACACTGGGATTAAAAAGGTAAGTAAATGCAAGGTAAATGGAGGGATTCAGGATTCTCAATGCTGACACAGGAGATTGCAGATAAACAAGGGGGAAAAGCTAAAATGACTCATGTGGTAATGGAATAGATTTGGAGAAATCAGTGTGAACTCATATTTAGCTTAATATACATAAAAATTGATTTATAGATAGATATAGAACTTTGTATACAGAGATAGATCTACATACATAGATAATTGATGGATTTGTATATCTATCTAAAAGGACACAGGCACGGTGTGTTTCTACCAAGTAATAGAGTACTCAGAAGAGGAAAAAGCGATAATTTTAAGGTAAGAAACCTAACAAATACTACCTCAGCCAGGTGATTGAGGTTAATATCAACAGTGATACGTCAGCCTAATATTATGTAGCCTCTTGATAGGATTAAAAAACCTTTTTCTTGGGTTGGGTGCCAGACTGGTTCAGTCAGTAGGGCATGTGGTTCTCAATCTCAGCGTCCTGAGTTCAAGACCCCTGTTGGGCGTGGAACCAACTAAAAAAACCCCAAAAATACTTTTTTTTGTGGTCTTCCTCCCCAAAACACATAAACAAGTATAATTATGAGAAGAACATCACACAAATCCTTTTGAAGGACGTATTTCAAAATATGTGACCAGTTGGACTTAAAATCATCAAGGTCATTAAAAACAAGTCTGAGAAAGGACCACAGCCAAGAGGAGGAGTCTAGGTTGACATAACTAAATATACTATAATTTTCTGGGTAGAAGCCTGGGATAGAAAAAACACTGTAGAAATTGAGTAAATATGAATATGTATGGACTTGGNATACTATAATTTTCTGGGTAGAAGCCTGGGATAGAAAAAACACTGTAGAAATTGAGTAAATATGAATATGTATGGACTTGTCNGAAGTTTTCTCCACTGTGGGTGTCTAAAAGAGACTCTTGTAAGGGCTTTTCCGGTCTTCTTGGTTCAATAGCAGTCTTCAATTTTGATTACTAGAATTATGCAAGGTCAAAGAAATCACAATCTATTACCCTAGAGAATGTAAGTCTTTAAAGATGAGCACGCACAAAAAAGCATAAGCTCTCTAAATAGGTNGTTAATAATTTTTTTAAACTAACAAAAATTTTGAAAGCTGAATCTAGAGGAGGTGTCAACAAATGTGAAAAGGGAAAATATTTCCCAAAAAGCATTAATAAATAGAATAAAAGTGTTTATATTGCATAGTCTTTTTAATTTCTCATACTCTGATACAGATTAGATTTTTATACCTTTTTAACCAAGTACATGCAAACTGTTANTTATACCTATAGCAGTAGGTACAAAATCTGATGTTGAAGTACCTTCAGCAGAAAAAAATTATCTGACTTTGTGTGGTCACATACAGTGTATGTGATACAATGTATCACAACACAGTAAACTATAAGATAAGAATGCTTTCTCCCTTTACACATCAGNGTATATGCCATAGAGAACGAATTACATAATGGTAATTTTAATAAGCTATTTTAATAAGTAAAAGAAACTGCAACATACTGATTGTACTCTTACTGAAAGTATACATGTGGTTAGCAATGTCTGAAACAAGACCATTTTTAACAATTATAAGAATTAATTTGGGGGCACCTGGATGGCTCAGTCGGTTAAGCATCTGACTCTTGATTTTAACTCAGGTCATGATCTCAGGGTTGTTAGAAGGAGCCCCAGGTCCAGTTCCCCCTCAACATGGAGTCTGAGATTCTCTCCCTCTGCCCCTCCCCCTGCTCGCTTGCTCTCTCAAATAAATAAATAAAATCTTTTTAAAAAAAGAATTAATTTGAATAATTATGCTTGAAAGATCATCCTAATGTCATTTGAGAAAATTGTATTATGTTAAAGATAAACTGAAAATAAAATATCTAAAATATTATAACTTACTTTTCTCACCTTTGAGTTTTTCTTTGTGTTTTAATAGGTATTCTTAAATGTTGGCAATAGCATCAGCCAATACTAATTAGAGTGGCTGAAGATGCTATCTGATTCTCTTTCATGTGGATGGCTCATAACTGCCTCTTATTTGTTAGACCTATTACTTTGTAACAATTTTAAAAACAACTTTAAAACCTCTCCCCTAGTAATAGCATTACACAGCATTACATTTCCCACTGAAAGTTCAAAATGCATTTATTAGTCAAAGTTCATTGTCCCTACTGAACACGTAAAATCTCTTGAAATTTTCACGTTTTGTTAATAGTTCTATAAAACATCTAAAACTGCAGAATTTTTAAATTCATTTTGCTCGTAAGAGAAATATTTTACTCCTTCCTATCTGCTGCCACATACAGTTGAGCTGTAAGTAAAACGTCTTGCAGGGTTCATGAACCTAACAATGAATACGTTCAGGAACACGGACCGCACAATCTCAGAATTCGGGTGGATTCACAGAGGGTCTTCACTCAGCTCTGTGATATTCTCTTAATAATTTCCTAAGAAATCAAAGATGGTAAATAGATTTTTCAATTTAATGTCTATGCAGATAACCATAGCTTAGGAAGCAAAACTCTTGAAAATGCAAGGGCTACTTCCAACATATCTGGCAAATCACTTCCCTACAAAAATTTTTCAGTAACTTCATTAAATCATTTGCAGGTTGCCTGGTAATTAATTTGGTGATTGTCCAATTCCATTCTAATTTGTTCTGCTTTAGCACTATGCTGCAGAAAGCATGATTATCATTTTGTGTGCTGAAGAGGAGACAAATGCATGTGGATCCTTGTGGATCAAAGACCGGTAAAAGCTACACTTTGAAGTTTTCTCCACTGTGGGTGTCTAAAAGAGACTCTTGTAAGGGCTTTTCCGGTCTTCTTGGTTCAATAGCAGTCTTCAATTTTGATTACTAGAATTATGCAAGGTCAAAGAAATCACAATCTATTACCCTAGAGAATGTAAGTCTTTAAAGATGAGCACGCACAAAAAAGCATAAGCTCTCTAAATAGGTGTAACAATGCAAGCTAAAGTGCTTATTGCTATTGTGTATAAGATATTTTATACCTATAGCAGTAGGTACAAAATCTGATGTTGAAGTACCTTCAGCAGAAAAAAATTATCTGACTTTGTGTGGTCACATACAGTGTATGTGATACAATGTATCACAACACAGTAAACTATAAGATAAGAATGCTTTCTCCCTTTACACATCAGTCTTTGGATGAAACCAAAGAGAGAGCCAAACTATGTAATGTTAAGCGTAAACAGAATTTTTGGAAGCACATGATGAGTACTTGCAAAATGTCCAGGAACTAAGTGAGCTCTAGCATGCGTCAAGTCATAAACATCAAGGTCTCTCTGGCTGGGATGTTATTGCTGACATCACCACCATTGTCATTGGACACTATTGCTACTTTGAACGTTTCCTCCTTCTGCCTCTGGACTCTCACATCAACCAACAAAACTGTGAACTATTAAACTCCAACTGACCCTGTATTTTTGTTACTTTCTCAACAATCAACTATCAGATGGAGTGTCCATTGCCCAACCCTCACGCACATGCCTATAGGTTAAGTTACTAGAGAAGGAGGGGAGTAAACATACATTTTCATTTAACGTATATCGTTGGAAGACTTTCTCCCAACAGTAAAGGTGTTTAGAGGTTGTGTGACAGGATATTTCTGATTAACACTAGAGTTCACTACTTTCACTGTTCAAGAAAGGCATGCATGTTTTCCACCACAAATACACTTAGAGAAATTGGTGCTGACACCAATCACAATGCAAGTGTCCTAGAAGATATTGCACAGGAAATAATTTTATTCTTTTGAATATATCAATTTATTTCAAGACAAAATACTTTTCCTTGAATTTGATCAAGCCATAAGTTAATTTAACCATTTATTGAACTTTCACTACAAAATTAATCCTCCAAGGCACTTGAGTCATCATTCTTCATTTTATTAAGTCTGGTATTGATCAGATTGACTATATGGAGGTTTACATTGGGACGAATATAAAATCAGATGAGTTATGGGATTAATTAGAATGGAATATTTAATTCTTATAAAAAAGTTTGAATTTTAATGTCAGGTTTTGTTCAGTCAATATATGATTTTTCTTTTTTCATAATCAGAAAATATTTCACATGGTAGCTAGATGTATTCCATCTATATTCCTAGATTAGATGCTTTCTGAACGATTTCTTGAATGCTGTAAGCAGCTCTTATTTTTAAACTTTAGCTGATTGTCAGTTATCTTTGATAGAATAAACATCCTCAGGAGCTCCATGGAGAGAGAAAATAAATCACATTGAAAATTCACTTGAATTCAAGAAGTAGGTTAAACATATCAGTCTGCCTACAATCTGTATTACAGAGTTCGAATATAATCCTGTTGCAAAAACTCCATAATGTAATAGACAAAATGGGTTTTTTTAACTCATAAAACACAAACACACACTTTCTATAGTCATTATAAGGAAAACAGTCATGTCAGTAAGACAAAAGAATATTGCCAGAATCCTGAAGGACTGCCATATGCCTTTTATCACAATTCCCTCCCCTCTAAAGTTAACCACTATCCCAATTTTTATGGCGAACACTTTCTTGCTTTTGTCTCTTATGTTTGTGCCATGTATTGTGTGTATTATAGACTGAGAATTTAGTATGGGGTAACTTTAGTAAAGGCTTTTAAGTAAATGTAACTAAAAATAATACAGTGAAAGTAAGAAATACGCTGAAGAAGAAAATAAAGTTCTGAAACTTGTGTAGAATGATTTGAAGTTCAGAGTTCTAGTTGGTACTTTAAAGAAAATTCTTCATTAGCAGGTGAAAAACAAGCAGAAGATAGCAGGTTTTATCCCTCTTACTTTCAGTTGTTAGGCGCCGAGTGGGAGCATTTGTTTTGCTCATTTCCTTCATTTTGAATGTAAGCTTTGTGCTAAATTTTAAACAAAGTGCTAAGAATCGTCTAATATTTTAAGCTATATTCAACCCAAAGTCACTAAAATATTCATGAGTCTAGAGATGGGAATGGATGATTATCTGAGAAAATGAGATAAAAGGAGACCAGAACTAAAAATGTACACATTTCACACACACTTAAATATTGATTACATTAAACTTGTAGTAGTAAACGATGTACTTTATCTTTTACATTTTCATTGACTTTGACCTCTGTTGCAGAATGTGGAATACAATGGATTTCACTGGGTGATCAAGTAGCCTAGCTAGTAAGCAATTCATCTCTGACTTGACCTCTCAGGCTGGTGAATATTTAGCCAGCTTGTTTTTTCTTCTTCCCACACTATTGCAGAGATTCTGTGATTGAAAATTTGCTTTCTGAAATCTTTGCTTAGATTCTGACATGCTTAACTTTCTCATTTCTTGTCCTCATATTGAAAGGGGAGTTCTTGCTCTCTTGTTTAATTTCAAGGTGGTATGATAAACCCAGATTTATGACTTTAATATGCTTGTACCGAAATTGTGAGATCACTTTTCAACCATATTGAAAAATTGAATTAATAAAAACATTTGTTTATATAGCCCTTTGGCCTCATGATCTGATAGACCTTTAAAAGTGTTACTTGAAGGGATATGTGAGCTTTATATAATCTTGCCAGAGAGAATTATACAATGATTAAAATTCAATAAATGTTTGCAACAGAGCTGGTTCTGTTCTTTCCCCTCCTTGAAGGGCAAAAAGGAAAGCTGTGAAGTCAAACAAGAGGAAATAAACACCATAGAACACAATGTTTCTGTTATATTTAAGAATCTTTGGTCCAGCAAATAGAAATGTCAACTCCTAGGGCGCCCAGGTGGCTCAGTTGGTTGAGCATGGGATGCTTAATTTCTGCTCAGGTCATGATCTCATGGTCATGGTCTCAGGGTCATGGGATGGTCAAGCAAGGATACTTTCTCTGCTTGGGGCTCCGTGCTCAGCAGGGACTCTACTTCAGATTCTCTCTCTCTGCCCCTCCCCCCACCCCGCTCACACCTGTACACTTTCTCTATAAAATAAATAGATAAAACTTTAAACAATAAAAAAATCAAAATTTAAGGAAAAAAAAAGAAATTTCAACTCCTCCTTAAAACTAACAACCTGGTTTTGTTGAACCTGGGACTGTTCCCCATGTCAACTTGACTCTCTTCTTAAGGAACATTACAGTAGCAGCTGGATCCGTGTAGACTGACCTAGAATGTACATTTTGGCTATGTACTTTCCATTTATCCTTTTAAACTAAGATTAAAGCATTCTTTCCACCCAAAAGAAAGTGACCTCTCTGACCATTATAGGTTAAATAGAGTTAAATATCCTTTCTTGTATTTTTTCCCTTTTTTAAATTTATTTTTTTTGACCAGTAATCATTTTTTTAATTTTTTCTGACTTTGCTTTTCTCCTTTTTTTAAATTATGATGTTCTGTTAGCCAGCATATAGTCTAGCACCTCATTAGTTTTAGATGTAGTGTTCAACAATTCATTAGTACTCTTGAAAATGTTAATTAAGGGTATGATAAGAAAGGATATCTAACACCCAGTGTTGTGGTGAGTACGGGTGTTAGAAATCCTTTCTTATCAGACCCTTATTTAGTATTTGCAAGAGTTCATTTGGGGTCTAGAGGCTGACAGGGGACAAGAGTTCATTATAAACATGGATTTTACATATTTAAATACATAAAAGTTATATATCAAGCTACCAACTATTATAACAAATCACATTCTGCCCACCTATCTTGATAAATATGTCAAGTTTGCATAAGTACAAATTTTGAACTTTTGATATCTCAAAGGTCTGGCCTCTGGCTTGTAGTCTATTCATTTTCTCTCCCCATCCTGGAGGGCCCTAGTGTCTTTACATGCGGGTGAACACCCAGCCTGAAAATCCAGCTCCGTCTATGCCCTTTATAACTAGCTGCCTCTCAGCCACTACCCAGGCCCTGTAGGTACACATTCCTGGTGTATTTTGCCCTTAGGAGAAGTGATACCAATAGAAGATTATGCAAATCTTGTATGTGTCCTCCTTGCTGTTGGGCAAAAGTTTCTGAAATCAGATCAGAGAATGGACTAGAAAGGAGGATGCTGGCAGGACACACCTTGTAGGTCCCTAGCCATGGGGGTGGGATATTGCCAGAGGAAAGCCAGAGTGAGTAAGCTCAAGCTTACCTTGCCTAGGTCTAAAGACAGTAAGCCATCCTATTTTTTCACTGACAGCAGAGGCTGTGTGTTATACAGCTTTATATCCCCAGTGTTATTTGATGCCCAATAAGTTTGTTTTGTTTTCATTATTATTAACTGAATGAGAAATTCAAGCACAGAGACATAATGTAATTGTGACTAAGGCCATCTAACTACTGAAAATCAAAAACAATTCAAATTCACACTCTAAAATTAGAGTCTTCTGGTTTCAGACTCCTTAGTTATTGTTTCACCCCAATTACTTCACAGGAAAGCGTGGAAAAGGTGAACCATAAGGCATGTTAAGCAACCAGAGGTCTTATGTGTCACAGGATACCAAATGAAGGAAATATTCGAGAAGCATGTGATAAGGGGGTATAACTTTATGGAGAAAGTATGATTGATTGGGGTAGACTTTTCTAAGTCTGTATAAAATTTACTTAAGGATGTAGAGAGAATNGTATAAAATTTACTTAAAGATGTAGAGAGAATTCTAAAAGGGAGGACAGCCATCTCCTCATGTTATTTCCTTCATTTATTGAATATATAAAAGGAAGATGTATTTAAAGTGAATCCCAACTCAAAGGAAAAGGAGTCAATGTTTAATTGGGATAATAAAAATTGTCATAAAGTGTTCTTAATTAATTTGTATCTCTACAACTTTCTCAACAGTAGGAATATATTTAAATTGAAATTTTCACAAATTATTTTGAAGACAAAGTCTCAGGTGAACCTATTCAAATCAGTATATTTAAAATATATTCCTTCTCCCCACACACATACAAACATACACACAAAATACTCAATCTAGCAAGATCGATCTTTTCTTTTTTAATCTCATCCTCATGTTTAGGAAAATATTTGCAATGGATATCTATTTGTATGCATTGGGGATTAAAAATTATCTCTCTTGTTTACTTGGATAAAAGCGACAAACAAATTATGGTGGCAACCGCAGGAGAACTTTGCTTTTATCCAAGTTGTTGTGAAAAATCCCATTTCTGGGGAGACATGGGGTCTGCTTAAGTGTTTAACAGAACAGGACTTAATGGGAGAAAGAGGAATGATTCTTCTGTCTTGTGATAAGGAGTCCTATTTGTCCCAATTTACAGCAGCAGGGGAGGGAAAGATGTCCCTAATATGCAAATAAACTATCCAGGTGCAGAGTGTGCATACAAAAAGATAAGCTGGGTAGTGGCTGAGTAATTACAGTAGTTCAGAACATGTAAATATAACCTGTGGTCCAAAGAAACATAAATAAGTATAATAGAAATGGCACAATTAAGAAAATATGCCTTCGGGTTAAATAGCAATACACATTCTAAACAAAAGACTCAGTTGCTCACAGGACAAAATCAAGGATAATGTGCTCATTTGAATAACAACTTTAAACCAAAGCCAAGTTAGGTGTAGCTGATTATTTAACGTGAAAAATTATATAATGCTCTATTCTAAGAATGTCTTTTTATGAGCAAATAATTTATGCAATTGTTGTATATTGCCTTTAATTTCTTTGAGAAATAGTTATGAACCTCTTAAGCAGACTTGATGGAAATAAATTTTAGAAACAAGGGAGTAAAGTAGAAGAGCATCTCATTTTCAGGAGCACTGCAACGTACTATCTGGCAGTTAGTAAGCTACTTCGGCAAGGTTAATGTTAAGGTAATCGAATAAACAGACAATTAGACCTCCTGATTTTCCAAACATCTTTAGTTCTGTGACAAATTCTGAAGGGTATCGGCAATTATTAGAATACATTTGATTATTTAAAACCTTGCTATTTAAACCAAATGCATACTCTATAGTGAATTCCTTAGAAATACTTCTATTTCATGTTTTAATAAATTTATGAGTTAATTTATTTTTCAAAGTAGAGCCTCAAAATAACTCACATTCAGATTTCCCCCC
>NC_048218.1:20369012-20381635 GCF_002007445.2 Ailuropoda melanoleuca
TATACCTATAGCAGTAGGTACAAAATCTGATGTTGAAGTACCTTCAGCAGAAAAAAATTATCTGACTTTGTATGGTCACATACAGTGTATGTGATACAATGTATCACAACACAGTAAACTATTAAGATAAGAATGCTTTCTCCCTTTACACATCAATCTTTGGATGAAACCAAAGAGAGAGCCAAACTATGTAATGTTAAGCGTAAACAGAATTTTTGGAAGCACATGATGAGTACCTGCAAAATGTCCAGGAACTAAGTGAGCTCTAGCATGCGTCAAGTCATAAACATCAAGGTCTCTCTGGCTGGGATGTTATTGCTGACATCACCACCATTGTCATTGGACACTATTGCTACTTTGAACGTTTCCTCCTTCTGCCTCTGGACTCTCACATCAACCAACAAAACTGTGAACTATTAAACTCCAACTGACCCTGTATTTTTGTTACTTTCTCAACAATCAACTATCAGATGGAGTGTCCATTGCCCAACCCTCACGCACATGCCTATAGGTTAAGTTACTAGAGAAGGAGGGGAGTAAACATACATTTTCATTTAACGTATATCGTTGGAAGACTTTCTCCCAACAGTAAAGGTGTTTAGAGGTTGTGTGACAGGATATTTCTGATTAACACTAGAGTTCACTACTTTCACTGTTCAAGAAAGGCATGCATGTTTTCCACCACAAATACACTTAGAGAAATTGGTGCTGACACCAATCACAATGCAAGTGTCCTAGAAGATATTGCACAGGAAATAATTTTATTCTTTTGAATATATCAATTTATTTCAAGACAAAATACTTTTCCTTGAATTTGATCAAGCCATAAGTTAATTTAACCATTTATTGAACTTTCACTACAAAATTAATCCTCCAAGGCACTTGAGTCATCATTCTTCATTTTATTAAGTCTGGTATTGATCAGATTGACTATATGGAGGTTTACATTGGGACTAATATAAAATCAGATGAGTTATGGGATTAATTAGAATGGAATATTTAATTCTTATAAAAAAGTTTGAATTTTAATGTCAGGTTTTGTTCAGTCAATATATGATTTTTCTTTTTTCATAATCAGAAAATATTTCACATGGTAGCTAGATGTATTCCATCTATATTCCTAGATTAGATGCTTTCTGAACGATTTCTTGAATGCTGTAAGCAGCTCTTATTTTTAAACTTTAGCTGATTGTCAGTTATCTTTGATAGAATAAACATCCTCAGGAGCTCCATGGAGAGAGAAAATAAATCACATTGAAAATTCACTTGAATTCAAGAAGTAGGTTAAACATATCAGTCTGCCTACAATCTGTATTACAGAGTTCGAATATAATCCTGTTGCAAAAACTCCATAATGTAATAGACAAAATGGGTTTTTTTAACTCATAAAACACAAACACACACTTTCTATAGTCATTATAAAGAAAACAGTCATGTCAGTAAGACAAAAGAATATTGCCAGAATCCTGAAGGACTGCCATATGCCTTTTATCACAATTCCCTCCCCTCTAAAGTTAACCACTATCCCAATTTTTATGGCGAACACTTTCTTGCTTTTGTCTCTTATGTTTGTGCCATGTATTGTGTGTATTATAGACTGAGAATTTAGTATGGGGTAACTTTAGTAAAGGCTTTTAAGTAAATGTAACTAAAAATAATACAGTGAAAGTAAGAAATACGCTGAAGAAGAAAATAAAGTTCTGAAACTTGTGTAGAATGATTTGAAGTTCAGAGTTCTAGTTGGTACTTTAAAGAAAATTCTTCATTAGCAGGTGAAAAACAAGCAGAAGATAGCAGGTTTTATCCCTCTTACTTTCAGTTGTTAGGCGCCGAGTGGGAGCATTTGTTTTGCTCATTTCCTTCATTTTGAATGTAAGCTTTGTGCTAAATTTTAAACAAAGTGCTAAGAATCGTCTAATATTTTAAGCTATATTCAACCCAAAGTCACTAAAATATTCATGAGTCTAGAGATGGGAATGGATGATTATCTGAGAAAATGAGATAAAAGGAGACCAGAACTAAAAATGTACACATTTCACACACACTTAAATATTGATTACATTAAACTTGTAGTAGTAAACGATGTACTTTATCTTTTACATTTTCATTGACTTTGACCTCTGTTGCAGAATGTGGAATACAATGGATTTCACTGGGTGATCAAGTAGCCTAGCTAGTAAGCAATTCATCTCTGACTTGACCTCTCAGGCTGGTGAATATTTAGCCAGCTTGTTTTTTCTTCTTCCCACACTATTGCAGAGATTCTGTGATTGAAAATTTGCTTTCTGAAATCTTTGCTTAGATTCTGACATGCTTAACTTTCTCATTTCTTGTCCTCATATTGAAAGGGGAGTTCTTGCTCTCTTGTTTAATTTCAAGGTGGTATGATAAACCCAGATTTATGACTTTAATATGCTTGTACCGAAATTGTGAGATCACTTTTCAACCATATTGAAAAATTGAATTAATAAAAACATTTGTTTATATAGCCCTTTGGCCTCATGATCTGATAGACCTTTAAAAGTGTTACTTGAAGGGATATGTGAGCTTTATATAATCTTGCCAGAGAGAATTATACAATGATTAAAATTCAATAAATGTTTGCAACAGAGCTGGTTCTGTTCTTTCCCCTCCTTGAAGGGCAAAAAGGAAAGCTGTGAAGTCAAACAAGAGGAAATAAACACCATAGAACACAATGTTTCTGTTATATTTAAGAATCTTTGGTCCAGCAAATAGAAATGTCAACTCCTAGGGCGCCCAGGTGGCTCAGTTGGTTGAGCATGGGATGCTTAATTTCTGCTCAGGTCATGATCTCATGGTCATGGTCTCAGGGTCATGGGATGGTCAAGCAAGGATACTTTCTCTGCTTGGGGCTCCGTGCTCAGCAGGGACTCTACTTCAGATTCTCTCTCTCTGCCCCTCCCCCCACCCCGCTCACACCTGTACACTTTCTCTATAAAATAAATAGATAAAACTTTAAACAATAAAAAAATCAAAATTTAAGGAAAAAAAAGAAGAAATTTCAACTCCTCCTTAAAACTAACAACCTGGTTTTGTTGAACCTGGGACTGTTCCCCATGTCAACTTGACTCTCTTCTTAAGGAACATTACAGTAGCAGCTGGATCCGTGTAGACTGACCTAGAATGTACATTTTGGCTATGTACTTTCCATTTATCCTTTTAAACTAAGATTAAAGCATTCTTTCCACCCAAAAGAAAGTGACCTCTCTGACCATTATAGGTTAAATAGAGTTAAATATCCTTTCTTGTATTTTTTCCCTTTTTTAAATTTATTTTTTTTGACCAGTAATCATTTTTTTAATTTTTTCTGACTTTGCTTTTCTCCTTTTTTAAAATTATGATGTTCTGTTAGCCAGCATATAGTCTAGCACCTCATTAGTTTTAGATGTAGTGTTCAACAATTCATTAGTACTCTTGAAAATGTTAATTAAGGGTATGATAAGAAAGGATATCTAACACCCAGTGTTGTGGTGAGTACGGGTGTTAGAAATCCTTTCTTATCGGACCCTTATTTAGTATTTGCAAGAGTTCATTTGGGGTCTAGAGGCTGACAGGGGACAAGAGTTCATTATAAACATGGATTTTACATATTTAAATACATAAAAGTTATATATCAAGCTACCAACTATTATAACAAATCACATTCTGCCCACCTATCTTCATAAATATGTCAAGTTTGCATAAGTACAAATTTTGAACTTTTGATATCTCAAAGGTCTGGCCTCTGGCTTGTAGTCTATTCATTTTCTCTCCCCATCCTGGAGGGCCCTAGTGTCTTTACATGCGGGTGAACACCCAGCCTGAAAATCCAGCTCCGTCTATGCCCTTTATAACTAGCTGCCTCTCAGCCACTACCCAGGCCCTGTAGGTACACATTCCTGGTGTATTTTGCCCTTAGGAGAAGTGATACCAATAGAAGATTATGCAAATCTTGTATGTGTCCTCCGCTGTTGGGCAAAAGTTTCTGAAATCAGATCAGAGAATGGACTAGAAAGGAGGATGCTGGCAGGACACACCTTGTAGGTCCCTAGCCATGGGGGTGGGATATTGCCAGAGGAAAGCCAGAGTGAGTAAGCTCAAGCTTACCTTGCCTAGGTCTAAAGACAGTAAGCCATCCTATTTTTTCACTGACAGCAGAGGCTGTGTGTTATACAGCTTTATATCCCCAGTGTTATTTGATGCCCAATAAGTTTGTTTTGTTTTCATTATTATTAACTGAATGAGAAATTCAAGCACAGAGACATAATGTAATTGTGACTAAGGCCATCTAACTACTGAAAATCAAAAACAATTCAAATTCACACTCTAAAATTAGAGTCTTCTGGTTTCAGACTCCTTAGTTATTGTTTCACCCCAATTACTTCACAGGAAAGCATGGAAAAGGTGAACCATAAGGCATGTTAAGCAACCAGAGGCCTTATGTGTCACAGGATACCAAATGAAGGAAATATTCAAGAAGCATGTGATAAGGGGGTATAACTTTATGGAGAAAGTATGATTGATTGGGGTAGACTTTTCTAAGTCTGTATAAAATTTACTTAAAGATGTAGAGAGAATTCTAAAAGGGAGGACAGCCATCTCCTCATGTTATTTCCTTCATTTATTGAATATATAAAAGGAAGATGTATTTAAAGTGAATCCCAACTCAAAGGAAAAGGAGTCAATGTTTAATTGGGATAATAAAAATTGTCATAAAGTGTTCTTAATTAATTTGTATCTCTACAACTTTCTCAACAGTAGGAATATATTTAAATTGAAATTTTCACAAATTATTTTGAAGACAAAGTCTCAGGTGAACCTATTCAAATCAGTATATTTAAAATATATTCCTTCTCCCCACACACATACAAACATACACACAAAATCCTCAATCTAGCAAGATCGATCTTTTCTCTTTTAATCTCATCCTCATGTTTAGGAAAATATTTGCAATGGATATCTATTTGTATGCATTGGGGATTAAAAATTATCTCTCTTGTTTACTTGGATAAAAGCGACAAACAAATTATGGTGGCAACCGCAGGAGAACTTTGCTTTTATCCAAGTTGTTGTGAAAAATCCCATTTCTGGGGAGACATGGGGTCTGCTTAAGTGTTTAACAGAACAGGACTTAATGGGAGAAAGAGGAATGATTCTTCTGTCTTGTGATAAGGAGTCCTATTTGTCCCAATTTACAGCAGCAGGGGAGGGAAAGATGTCCCTAATATGCAAATAAACTATCCAGGTGCAGAGTGTGCATACAAAAAGATAAGCTGGGTAGTGGCTGAGTAATTACAGTAGTTCAGAACATGTAAATATAACCTGTGGTCCAAAGAAACATAAATAAGTATAATAGAAATGGCACAATTAAGAAAATATGCCTTCGGGTTAAATAGCAATACACATTCTAAACAAAAGACTCAGTTGCTCACAGGACAAAATCAAGGATAATGTGCTCATTTGAATAACAACTTTAAACCAAAGCCAAGTTAGGTGTAGCTGATTATTTAACGTGAAAAATTATATAATGCTCTATTCTAAGAATGTCTTTTTATGAGCAAATAATTTATGCAATTGTTGTATATTGCCTTTAATTTCTTTGAGAAATAGTTATGAACCTCTTAAGCAGACTTGATGGAAATAAATTTTAGAAACAAGGGAGTAAAGTAGAAGAGCATCTCATTTTCAGGAGCACTGCAACGTACTATCTGGCAGTTAGTAAGCTACTTCGGCAAGGTTAATGTTAAGGTAATCGAATAAACAGACAATTAGACCTCCTGATTTTCCAAACATCTTTAGTTCTGTGACAAATTCTGAAGGGTATCGGCAATTATTAGAATACATTTGATTATTTAAAACCTTGCTATTTAAACCAAATGCATACTCTATAGTGAATTCCTTAGAAATACTTCTATTTCATGTTTTAATAAATTTATGAGTTAATTTATTTTTCAAAGTAGAGCCTCAAAATAACTCACATTCAGATTTCCCCCGCATGTAAAGCGATAGATAATACTCACAGAGCACTCTAATGTAGGGTCTTGCAAACGAGGGCAAATGCCCAGTTAAGATTACTTCAAGCTTTCTAGAGTAGCACACATAAGGGAAACTCATATAGAGAAAATCATCAGCGTACGTTCAAATTCCTTGGGCTCTGTTACACGGGAGAATATATACAGTGATATGGCAAGGCAGGGCCTCCGAATCAAGGAAAAAGAGCACAACCATGAGTCTGTGGGATACTTAAGCTGAATAAGTATCAAAACAGTAGTGCCTCTCCTGCTAGGATTAGTGGCTAGGTTGTAGCATCAGTACAACGTGGTAGAAGCCACATACTACCTTCTTTTTTTTCAGTGTACTATCTGAGGTTAGAAAAGCATCAGTTCCTCTCCTGGAGTAAGCAGTGTTTTGATACCTAATCATGGTTGTGGACTAGAATTGGTTATTGTAAACAATGGGGTTGTGGGCAGCTTTTCAGAAGCCTTGAAGGGCAACGCATCCAATGTGAGTTCAGTCTGAGCAAGCAAACTCTTACTCTCATATCACCATAGGCACTTCTGTGCTGCAACACTCTGCATGTAAGTATGATGATAATGGAAAAATGCAAAAGAAGAATCAAGAATATGGTTATTTCCTTCAAGGGGCATTCAATATTGTATAGAAATAAAGTACCTAGAAAAAATTTATCGCAGACAATTAGAACACTTGGGGGGAATAAACAATAGAAAAAGAAAATGTGAACATCTCTAAGGTTATGTGTAGTGGTTAGAGGAATATACAAATTAATAAATCTCAATCACTGTAATCTCTTCTTTCTATAGGAAGAGTAAAAGCTTTGCTGTGTTACAGTCAGCTCATGTGGGCTTATGGGGGCTGCTTATTAAATTTTCAGGTAGCTTATAATGAGTTAGATGAGAGTACTTATATCACAAGAATCAACAAATCCTAAAAGTCAGTTTCCCCTTTATATCCCTGAAGGCTAATTGTTAAATATTTAACAACACATTCATGAGTACAAGTCAGAGAGTAATAGTCTGAAACTGATGCTGGAATTGATCGTTTTTTCCTTAATTCTCAATCTTTATTTAAGCAATTGAGGAAGTTTATTTAAATGATCTATGTAAATTAAGTGGAATGTAATAAAATGGGGAATAATTAGTTTCCTTCAATAAGTCTACGATACTCTGATTAGAACTTATGTATATCCCGAACTGTAAGATAAAGTATGATGTTCATATGGAATGGAAATATCATGCTTTCCACAAAGCACAGTATATTTGACTAATATGATTTTTTAAATAAATAATTATTGATTATCATTAGCAAGATAGTTATTGACATCTTTTGTATAGTAATGGTATGTGATGTGTTTTCCAGCCAAAAGAGAGTGTTGAAAAATTTGTAACATCAAATATTGCATCCAATTTAATTGAACTGCTCTTTTCTTCTTTAATTTTCCTTAAAATTCTCTGGAAATTGCCAATCCAAAAATGGTGGGTAAATAGGACATTTTATATCCATCATATTACTTAATTTTACAGTTCCACCAGACAAGCCAGAATGAGAGTGATAACCTACTTTCAAACGTTGTTGTTGCCAAGTGGTCCATCCACAGATTCAGAGACAGATTGATGACTGAGTCTGTAGTTGTCAGACATCTGGTATCCTCAGCTGAACAGGACAGAGGTTGAGGCAGGCAGAGACTAACAAGTTTGCCTGACCCATTCTAGTTCAAGCCGCTCAAACATAGCAAGTGAACTCGTATTTTT
This sequence comes from Ailuropoda melanoleuca, assembly GCF_002007445.2. Lineage (NCBI taxonomy): Eukaryota > Metazoa > Chordata > Mammalia > Carnivora > Ursidae > Ailuropoda > Ailuropoda melanoleuca. The sequence continues at coordinate 20,376,782 of NC_048218.1, forward strand.
ATTGACCGTGGTGTCCTTAACAGGACTTATAGAATTTTGTCTACTTTCAACAAATTTCCGAAAGTCATTTCATAATGTTTATATAGTACTGACTACATTGTCCATTTAATATTCATGATGATCATATTTTGAGCTATTAGTTATAATTTGGGTGTTTATCATGAACAATATTCTAGTTCATATGTAAATTACTATAAACAAGGAGAAAGAATTTGCGTTTAAAGTCTAAGAATTTGTAATGTGTTACTAACTTACATTAAGATCTAAATAATAAATAAGTGAATGGTATAGAGAGAATTTTAAAATATTGATTATAAGAATTTTGGGGTCTATTTCTTTAAACCATCTAGTATTAATTATTCCATTTAAAAATCATTTTTAGTGATTAATTGCATAAGAGAGGCAAAAATAGGGAGCAATATCCCTATAGATCCATAAAAATTCTTATTTTTCTTCAGTTTCAAGCTGAAATTCTTAATTCCCTTCCAGTTTGTTTAGTCCTTTTAAAATCAGCTTAGTCGATATTTATGGACCAATAGATTGTGAACTCAGTGCTCTGCTAAGTCACAGACGTTTATGCACTGGGTTATCACACGTCTGGGTTTCCTTTGACAGTCCGGTATATGCCTTATTTCCTCACATGATGATAAATAGCCACTTTATTACTCTCACCACAGTTTGTCTGATAAATTATACCATTACCCCAAATATAAGGGGCTTTATATATGTACTTTTTCACTTTGTGCAGTTGTACATTTCAGATTTTTTTCCTAATCCTATTCTAAGCCAGGAGTTTAAAAGCAAATGAACAGCAGTGTATGAAACACCATATATGTTTACTTATAAAATAGTAAATAATAATAGAGACAGAACTCATAATTCTTCTTTTTTAAAAAATTTTTATGTTATGTTAGTCACCATACAGTACATCATTAGTTTTTGATGTAGTGTTCATGATTCATTGTTTGTGTATAAAACCCAGGGCTCCATGCAACGCTTGCCCTCCTTAATACCCGTCACCGGGCTGACCCATCCCCCACCCCCCTCCCCTCTGAAACCCTCAGTTTGTTTCCCAGAGTCCATAGTCTCTAATGGTTCATCTCCCCCTTTGATTCCCCCCCTTCATTTTTTCCCTTCCTTCTCCTAATGTCCTCCATGCTATTCCCCTTAGGTTCCACATATGAATGAAACTGTATATAACCCACAGAATGGAAATAAGTCATAATTCTTTATATAAACGGCAAGTTATAATATTCCTTTAGAAATTTTTTGAAATAATTTCAAGGAGAAAATGCTGATCGAAAACATACTATTACATTATTTAGTAATTATGTCATTAAAACTAATTATGTCTTTAAAACTAATTTCATTATTGTTTCCTAGCTGCTGACTTTATATAGTTTTTGTTTTGTTTTTTAAAGGTTTTATTTATTTATTTGAGAAAGAGAGAGAGAATGAGGCAGGGGGAGGGCAGAGGGAAAAGCAGACTCCCACTGAGCAGGGAGCCCGATGTGGGAGTTGATCCCAAGATCCTGAGATCATGACCTGCCCCAAAGGCAGCCACTTAACCAACTGTGTAATTGCAAAAATATTTAAGCAAAATTTGACAAAGCAGTGTTGGTACTTATACATTGACTTAATTATTTATGTGGGAATGAATATCCTTTTTACTTGATATGATCGGTTCCAGATATTGATTTTTGTCAGCTTCAATAACAATTTGCATTGGCATTAAAGGAGCTGGCCTTCTCATCCTCTTGGACTGTCCCAGGCTCTTAAATCCTCAACTTCTTGCTTCTCCCCACTAACTTGGCTGTTCCAGTCCTGATTCTTTACTAGTTCTAATATTCAACTTTGTCTCTCTCCTTCTGTTATATTGCTAAAAATTATGCTGGTTTCTCTGACTCCGATTTGTAATCATCTGTGTAGATTTTCAATGTTTTCCTACCAAGTTTGAAAATGATCCAAGGGAAAATGGAGACCCACACAATATCAACTCCCTGCTTTGAAGGTCCCTACTCTTTCAGTAACTTGCCTCATAAGTTCCTCGTTATCTAGGCAGCTATCTTATTTTTTTCAACAAACTTGTTCTTGTATTTTTATCTAGGTTTTCTAGTAGTTCTTGATCTCCTGCAAGCTACTCCATCTTATCCAGATTTAGAATCTGGAACAGATTTTCAATGAATAAATAATTATCTTTTTTTAAGAAGCAGAAATTTGTAACTTGCAATAAAAACTCACTGGAGAGGAAAGTCAACAATTCTTTCAGTTAAGTGCAAAAATTAATGAAACGTGTACACTTTTAAACTATTTTGATCATTTGAGTATAAATGTTGGGAATATTTTATTGCACACTATTTTCTGTGTATTTTCTTACACAGTGTATTCAATGCCTAAGGGAGTATATTTAATCAACGCCTGGTTGATTAGTTGGTTAAGCGATTGACTCTTGATTTCCGCTCAGGTCATGATCTCAGGGTTAAGATAGAGCCCCACGTTGGGCTGTGCATTGTGTGTGGAGCCTGCTAAAGATTCTCACTCTTTAACCTCTCCCTTTTCCCCTGCCTCTCCCCTCTCCCCCACCCCCCCATCTCGCTTTCTCTCTCTCTCTGAATCTGTTTTCTAAGATAGTATGATGGAAAAATAAAATGTTCTGTTTAATTGTTCTTCAGACTTGTCTGAATGATTGGTGCTATATAAACTATCTTTCAATGAAACGGAAACTGAAAAAACATGCCTAAGTTATTTTGAAAAATATTTTTATATGATTCTGGACAATAAACATTGTCTCTTTACTTTTACTTCTCTTTTTCTTTACTAATCAAACTTGGATATTAAGTATTGGATTATTTTTTCAAATTAGCATTAGTTTCATAATTCTACAACAAAATTATTTATGATTTTTAATTTTCATTATATAGAGTGGCCCTTTCAAAATGCATATGTATTATTTGAAATTGTCTCCTCTTTTAAGCTCCAAGGGAACAGAAAGTTTATTCTTTAGTCTCCAAGTAGTAATTAACACCACATTTAGCATATAATAAATGCTCATTTTAGTATCATTTTAGGAAAAGATTAATGACATTCTCCAATTTCCTATCCCATCTGCTTACATTCTGATTGGACACCAATCATTGATCTCTCAAAAAAAAAATCATCTCACAATATAATATTCTGTAACTAATATAACCTTAAGTATTTTTATTCTTCAAAATTAATCTCCCTTTGGCATATTTTTCTTAATAGCATATATTTATTATAATGCAATTAGGCACATCTTATTAATAGGAACATATAACTAGCTTGTTACATAAACTAACAAGAAAACAGAAGCCTTGGATTTTTTTTCAGGGGGTGTCATATTCCATCATAATTATAGATATTGATGGTTCAATAATATTCCTACATCTCTAGTAATGTGAGCTTTTATTTTTTTATAATTATTTTTTTATTATGTTATGTTAGTCACCATGCAGCATATCCTTAGTTTTTGATGCAATGTTCCATGATTCATTATTTGCATATAACACCCAGTGCACCATGCAGTATGTGCCCTCCTTAATACCCATCACCGGCGTATCCCAATCCCCCACCCCCCTCCCCTCTGAAGCCCTCAGTTTGTTTCCCAGAATACACAGTCTCCCATGGTGAGCTTTTAAGTGAGATGTTGCCCCTAGATATCTAGGAAAAATAACACTTGAAAAAAACAAGCACTTAGTATTTAAAAAAAATAGAATTTAACACTGTACTGTGTAATAAATGATATGAGAAAGGTTTGTACAATGATTAAAGAGTTGTTTAACCACATTATGTTCTTGTTCCTCAAACAAGGGAAAACACATTGATTTAGTGTCTTCGTTTACAGAGATCAAATTTGTGTGTTTTATTATAAGTGTAGAAAGGTATGTGAGATATTTTGATCTCTATATCTCAGAGAGTTGCAATTTCATTTAACTCTCAAGTACGCATGTAACTTACAGGGTAAATTAAATCAGAGAATTCCCAGTTACTCAACTGATGAAGTTAACCTGTTGTCACTCTCTCTTCCAGGAGCATAACATTGAATGGATAGGATGAATTGAATTAAATAATAAAAACAAAGCCAAATAGTAACAAGTTTGATAAATTATGTTTCATAATTTAACAATAATTTGTTTAAAATGCAATAATTAATATGTGTAGATTTAGAACTTGTGGCAATATGTTATTATTCCAATTAATACCTTTTACCAGCATTTATTCATTCATTTATCTCTTCATCTTTTATTCATTTTACATATACTAAACACCATGTACACAGAAAATTTTAAGGTTTTTCCAATTTGTGTGGTAAATTAGTAAATCAATACAAAACACAGACTTTATCATGGTAAACTCTCACATAATATATCATTTGTCCATCATAAGCTTCTGTTATTACCTTTTTCTTTTCATACTTTCAACCGTTTTACCAATATTAATAGTATTATTTGTAAGATGAAATCCGTCTAGTTCTATGCATTTAAAATATCTTGCAGTATTTCCTATTCACATATGATCACTTTTCTGCTATCTTAAATTTAATGTACTGTCTGATGAAATTTCCAGTAAATCATTCATTGTGATAACAAAACAAAAAAAATTATTTGAAGGAAGGTGTAAAAATTTTATATAGGTATTATTTATGTTTAAGAATGGATTTGCTTTAAAATGTAAATAAGAGGAGGAGGTTAAGATGGCGGAGGAGTAGGGGACCCCTTTTTCAGCTGGTCCCCTGAGTTGAGCTGGATAGGTACCAGACCAGCAGGAACATCCACGGAATCAGCCTGAGATGCAGGAATATACATCTGGATCTCTACAAATGAACATCTCCAG
>NC_048218.1:20382261-20404312 GCF_002007445.2 Ailuropoda melanoleuca
TGGCCTCGGCCACAGAATTAATACATATGGATGTATCCCAATTATCAGAAATGGAATTCAGAGCAACAATGGTCAAGATGATGAGTAAACTTGAAAAAAGCATCAGAGAAAGCGTTGCTGAGAATATAGAATCCCTAAGGGCAGAAATGAGAGCGAATCTGACAGAAATTAAAAACTCAGTGGGCCAAATACAGTCAAAACTAGAGGCTCTGACGGCCAGGGTCACCGAGGCAGAGGAACGCGTTAGCGAATTGGAGGATGGGTTAGTAGAAGAAAAAACGAAAATAGAAGCTGGTCTTAAAAAAATCCACGCCCACGAATGTAGATTACGGGAGATTACTGACTCTATGAAACGATCCAATGTCAGAATCATCGGCATCCCTGAAGGGGTGGAGAAAAACAGAGGTCTAGAAGAGATATTTGAACAAATTGTAGCTGAAAACTTCCCTAATCTAGCAAGGGAAACAAGCATTCGTGTCCAAGAGGCAGAGAGGACCCCATCCAAGCTCAACCAGGACAAACCTACGCCACGGCATGTCATAGTGCAATTCGCAAATATTAGATCCAAGGATACAGTATTGAAAGCGGCCAGGGCAAAGAAATTTCTCACGTACCAAGGCAAAGGTATCAGGATTACGTCAGACCTGTCTACAGAGACCTGGAATGAGAGAAAGGCTTGGGGGGGCATTTTTAAAGCTCTTTCAGAGAAAAACATGCAGCCAAGGATCCTTTATCCAGCAAAGCTGTCATTCAGAATTGATGGAGAAATAAAGACGTTCCAAAATCGCCAATCATTAACCAATTTCGTAACCACGAAACCAGCCCTACAGGAGATATTAAGGGGGGCTCTATAAAGGTAAAAAGGCCCCAAGAGTGATACAGAGCAGCAAGTCACAACCGATACAAAGACTTTAAAGAGAAATGGCATCATTAAAATCATATCTGTCAATAATCTCTATCAATCTAAATGGCTTAAACTCTCCCATAAAACGCCACAGGGTTGCAGATTGGATAAAAAGACATGACCCATCCATTTGCTGTCTACAAGAGACTCATTTTGAACCCAAAGATGCATTCAGACTTAGAGTAAGGGGATGGAGTACCATCTTCCACGCAAATGGACCTCAAAAGAAAGCTGGAGTAGCAATTCTCATATCAGATAGACTGGATTTTAAACTAGAGGCCATAGAGAGAGATACAGAAGGGCACTATATTATTCTTAAAGGAAGTATTCAACAAGTGGATATGACAATTATTAATATATATGCCCCCAACAGGGGAGCAGCAAGATACACAAGCCAACTCTTAACCAAAATAAAGAGACATATAGATAAGAACACAGTAATAGTAGGGGACCTCAACACCCCACTATCAGAAATAGACAGAACACCCTGGCAAAAACTAAGCAAAGAATCAAAGGCTTTGAATGCCATACTCGACGAGTTGGACCTCATAGATATATATAGAACACTACACCCCAGAACCAAAGAATACTCATTCTATTCAAATGCCCATGGAACATTCTCAAGAATAGATCATGCTCTGGGACACAAAACAGGTCTCAGCCAATACCAAAAGATTGAAATTATCCCCTGCATATTCTCAGACCACAACGCTCTGAAATTGGAACTCAACCACAAGGAAAAACCTGGAAGAAACTCAAACACTTGGAGGCTAAGAACCATCCTGCTCAAGAATGACTCGATAAACCAGGAAATCAAAAAACAAATTAAACAATTTATGGAGACCAACGAGAATGAATACACAACGGTCCAAAACCTATGGGATACTGCAAAGGCAGTCCTAAGGGGGAAATACATAGCCATCCAAGCCTCACTCAAAAGAATAGAAAAATCTAAAATGCAGTTTCTATATTCTCACCTCAAGAAACTGGAACAGCAACAGAGGGACAGGCCTAACCCACTGACAAGGAAGGAGTTGACCAAGATTAGAGCAGAAATCAATGAATTAGAGACCAGAACCACAGTAGAGCAGATCAACAGGACTAGAAGCTGGTTCTTTGAGAGAATCCATAAAATTGATAGACCACTGGCAAAACTTGTCCAAAAACAAAGAGAAAGGACTGAGATTATTAAAATTATGACTGAAAAGGGAGAGGTCACGACCAGCACCATTGAAATTGCAAGGATTATTAGAAACTTTTATCAACAGCTATATGCCAAAAAACTAAACAATCTGGAAGAGATGGAGGCCTTCCTGGAAACCTATAAACTACCAAGACTGAAACAGGAAGAAATAGATTTCTTAAATAGGCCAATTAACTATGAAGAAATTGAGTCAGTGATAAACAACCTTCCAAATAATAAAACTCCAGGCCCAGACGGTTTTCCTGGGGAATTCTACCAAACATTCAAAGAAGAAATAATACCTATTCTCCTAAAGCTATTTCAAAAAATAGAAACAGAAGGAAAGCTACCAAACTCATTCTATGAGGCTAATATTACCTTGATCCCCAAACCAGGCAAAGACCCCCTCAAAAAGGAGAATTACAGACCGATTTCTCTAATGAATATGGATGCCAAAATCCTCAACAAGATCCTTGCTAATAGAATCCAACAGTACATTAAAAGGATTATCCATCATGACCAAGTGGGATTCATACCTGGGATGCAAGCATGGTTCAACACTCGCAAATCAATCAATGTGATACATCATATCAACAAGAAAAGACTCAAGAACCATATGATCCTCTCAATTGATGCAGAAAAAGCATTTGACAAAATACAGCATCCTTTCCTGATTAAAACCCTTCAGAGTGTAGGAATAGAGGGTACATTTCTCAATCTCATAAAAGCCATCTATGAAAAGCCTACTGCAAGCATTATTCTCAATGGGGAAAAGCTGGAAGCCTTTCCCTTAAGATCAGGAACACGACAAGGATGCCCACTCTCGCCACTATTATTCAACATAGTACTAGAAGTCCTTGCAACAGCAATCAGAAGACAAAAAGGGATCAAAGGTATCCAAATCGGCAAAGAAGAAGTCAAACTGTCTCTCTTTGCAGATGACATGATACTCTATATGGAAAACCCAAAGGAATCCACTCCCAAACTATTAGAAGTTATAGAACAATTCAGTAAGGTGGCAGGATACAAAATCAATGCCCAGAAATCAGTTGCATTTCTATACACGAATAACGAGACTGAAGAAAGAGAAATTAGGGAATCCATCCCATTTACAATAACACCAAAAACCATGCGTTACCTTGGAATTAACTTAACCAGAGACGTAAAGGACCTATATGCTAGAAACTATAGATCACTTTTGAAAGATATTGAGGAAGACATAAAAAGATGGAAAAATATTCCATGCTCATGGATTGGAAGAATTAACATAGTTAAAATGTCCATACTACCCAGAGCAATCTACACTTTCAATGCTATCCCGATCAAAATACCGAGGACATTTTTCAAAGAACTGGAACAAATAGTCCTTAAATTTGTATGGAACCAGAAAAGGCCCCGAATCTCCAAGGAACTGTTGAAAAGGAAAAACAAAGCTGGGGGCATCACAATGCCGGATTTCGAGCTGTACTACAAAGCTGTGATCACAAAGACAGCATGGTACTGGCACAAAAACAGACACATCGACCAATGGAACAGAATAGAGAACCCAGAAATGGACCCTCGGCTCTTTGGGCAACTAATCTTTGATAAAGCAGGAAAAAACATCCGGTGGAAAAAAGACAGTCTCTTCAATAAATGGTGCTGGGAAAATTGGACAGCTACATGCAAAAGAATGAAACTTGACCACTCTCTCACACCATACACAAAAATAAACTCCAAATGGATGAAAGACCTCAATGTGAGACAGGAATCCATCAAAATTCTAGAGGAGAACATAGGCAACAACTTCTATGACATCGGCCAGAGCAACCTTTTTCACGACACATCTCCAAAGGCAAGAGAAATAAAAGATAAAATGAACTTATGGGACTTTATCAGGATAAAGAGCTTCTGCACAGCCAAGGAAACAGTCAAAAAAACTAAGAGACAGCCCACGGAATGGGAGAATATATTTGCAAAGGACACCACAGATAAAGGACTGGTATCCAAGATCTACAAAGAACTTCTCAAACTCAATACACGAGAAACAAATAAACAAATCATAAAATGGGCAGAAGATATGAACAGACACTTTTCCAATGAAGACATACAAATGGCTAACAGACACATGAAAAAATGTTCAAAATCATTAGCCATCAGGGAAATTCAAATCAAAACCACACTGAGATACCACCTTACGCCAGTTAGAATGGCAAAGATAGACAAGGCAAGAAACAACAATTGTTGGAGAGGATGTGGAGAAAGGGGATCCCTCCTACATTGTTGGTGGGAATGCAAGTTGGTACAGCCACTCTGGAAAACAGTGTGGAGGTCCCTTAAAAAGTTAAAAATTGAACTACCCTATGACCCAGCCATTGCACTACTGGGTGTTTACCCCAAAGATACAGACGTAGTAAAGAGAAGGGCCATATGCACCCCAATGTTCATAGCTGCATTGTCCACAATAGCCAAATCATGGAAGGAGCCGAGATGCCCTTCAACAGATGACTGGATTAAGAAGCTGTGGTCCATATATACAATGGAATATTACTCAGCTATCAGAAAGAACGAATTCTCAACATTTGCTGCAACATGGACGGCACTGGAGGAGATAATGCTAAGTGAAATAAGTCAAGCAGAGAAAGACAATTATCATATGATTTCTCTCATCTATGGAACATAAGAACTAGGAGGATCGGTAGGGGAAGAAAGGGATAAAGAAAAGGGGGGTAATCAGAAGGGGGAATGAAACATGAGAGACTATGGACTATGAGAAACAAACTGAAGACTTCAGAGGGGAGGGGGTGGGGGAATGGGATAGACTGGTGATGGGTAGTAAGGAGGGCACGTATTGCATGGTGCACTGGGTGTTATACACAACTAATGAAGCATCGAACTTTACATCGGAATTCGGGGATGTACTGTATGGTGATTAACATAATATAATAAAAAATCATTAAAAAAATTAAAAAAATAATAAAATAAAAAAATTTTTTAAAAATGTAAATAAATGCAGGCAGTGCTTAGAGTTATGGACAGGAAGTCCACAGAAGGCATCCGTGCTTTAAATGAAAAATTTATGTCTTGAAAAATTATTTCAACATGTATTGAAATATAATCTTTTAAACTTTCTTTAAAAATGTACTGTCTGCCGAAGTTTGTAAAATACAAGTGCTGATCTTTATTCATAGTTTTTGTAAGTAGAGGGTTAATAACTTTCAAAATAATTAATATATAAATGTAATGAGCCACATGGTCACTCTTATAGGGCATATTTATGAAGTGGCTTTATAGCTCCTTTTATTTTTATTATACCAGAAACAACTATGTTCTGATCTTTGATTTGTTTTTAGTTAAGTTATATACCAAATTTAGTGAAATAAGTGTGGTAACTTTTTTGTACATTCCATTTTAAATGGACGCAGCTATCTGCAGTGGCAGTCTGGCTGTAATTTAATGACTTAAGAGTAATGTAAGTTTATAAGCAGACCAGTCAAGTTATTTCGGCAAATATTTGCTATTGCATTTTAGATACTTTTAAATTGGTAATAATATTAATGAATCTCAGTCCTATGAGTACCAAAAGGGACAAGCTAGAGTAGAAGTAATCCTGTGATGCTCCAAACAGTATCCCAACAAAACATCTTCCTCTAAATTTTGAAGATGAAAATGATTTTCTAAAGTTTGTTTTTTGTCCTGCTCATTCTGATCAACCTGGATGTGGCTCTCCATGCCTCCATCTGCGGCTGCTGTCTATAAATCGGAATGACAATCTCTCCAGCATCCTCTAAAGAATGATAGCATCCATATTAGGGTTCTTTCAATTACAACCCATTTTGAATGGACATGTAATACAAGTGCTATTTTGGAAAAGAGACATAGATATCCCTTTGAATAACATCATTGCTTGTATTATTGAAGAAGTGAAAAATCTTTAAACCACCCTGGTTTCCTTTAGACATGAATTATGGCCACAGTGTTCTTATATGAACTCAAAAGTTGTGAAAATGTCAAATGTGTGTGTGTCTAATATCATGAGCCTTTTACTCTGTTTGCTTTGAAACCCAGGGTCAAAACAGTTGTTACTGTGCATTTTTGTCTTCTTCAAAGGGGAAAATTAATTCCTTTTTATTGAGAAGTAACTCATGTTAATTTATCTTGGCATCAGGTATTTGATGAGTTTTCATTCTCATCTTATAGAGTAGAGCATGTATGCCACTGTGTTGTCATTTTCACAAATTTATTTCTGTTTTCTCTTTAATACTCCCTTTCCATATCTAGGTACTGAGGAGACTGTACCTGCCAAATATGAAAGCATACAACTCAAAATAAGTGAGATAATTTACATGATGATAAGAATAAAGCTTACACAAAATTGAAGGCCATATAATTTCAAGCCCTAAAGACTATTCATAGTTGTTTTCATGAGCAACTATAAAATATTTCCACATTTTGAAAATAATATTTAAGTATATAAATCAATATGATCTATGAAGTAAATTATACTAATGTGCAATCATTAATGGCCAACATTTTCTAATGATTTATAATTACATATGAATAATATTGTTTTGAAGATATGACTAAAATAAAGAGATAACATCCACATAGAAAAATTATAGTCATAGATTTTAGTTATATCATAATTTTTAAGGATAAAAGATAAAAAGATAAAGAGCAAATTGGGAATATAAACTCATAAAGAAAGAAAAAAAGGATGTATGTGGTTTTCTTTGCGATTAACCATGTGGATTATTGTGTTGCGTCTACATATTTCAACTATATATTGAATATCTATATTCACATGTATGGCTATGGCAGGTAGGGATGGGGAGTAGGTGTCAGTCATTTAGGATCATTTTGGAAATTCAGTGTAAATTATTAACAGCTATCAATATCTTTAAAAGCTAATTAGCTCCCCAATGTTGGAAATTCTTCATATAAATTTATATTTAATTTTTTTTAGGGGAACTTGGGTGGCTTAGTCAGTTAAGCATCTGACTCTTGATTTTGGGTCAGGTCATGATCTTGGGGTGATGTGATCAAGCTCTGTGTTGGGCTCTGCGCTCAGCAGGTTGTCCTTCTCCCTCTGCTCCTCCCCCTACACACACCCTCCCTCTCTCTCCAATGAATTAATAAAAATCATTAAAAATAATTTTTAATTTTTTTTCAGAGAGAGAGAGTGGGGGGAGGCAGGGTGAGAGGGAGAGAGAGACTCTTAAGTAAGCTCCATGCCCAACACAGAGCCCAATATGAGGCTTGATCTCACAACCCTGAGATCATGACCTGAGCCGAAATAAAAAGTTGGACACTTAAGTGACAAAGCCACCCAAATGCTCCTATATTTAAATTTTTAATAACTATTTTGGAAAGAATAATATCTCCAGGAAAATTATCTGGACTCTATGGATACGTCAAATCCAAATGATACAGGAACTTTGGAATCTTGGTTTGTAATCGAGAGAATCATCACTACAAACACGTGATGTAAAATACCTCAATTTGCTTTCAGTACCTGCACACTCAAGTCTGGGTTTTAATATCTGGAAGGAGAAGATTGACAACATTCAATTATTCTTTTATGTCCACTTGATTACACTAAGACCCCCAGAGCTTTCTTTCTGTTTTCTCCAAATTGAGTCTGTATCTTACACGTTTCGTGCTGATATCCAATGTTCACCTATCTAAACTTTTCACATCAAACAGAATAGTCTGTCTATTGAAAGAATAACTTACATTTTAATGGTTCCAAATTTTCATAATTCTTAAATTGTCCTTAACCATCCATCCACCCATCCATCCATTCATCTACCCAAATATTTACTAAATATGAATATACCCTTTTTTGATCACAAAAAAGTAAAACACTAGCACTCCTCACAGAACCATGTCTCCTCGCATCCTCTTTACCTAAAACTAAATTTCCCAATGACCCACTTCATGTTTTATAAAGCCCTCATACACAGTTGCACCTCGAAGACATCTCTTCTGAGTTTACTGCATGTACAAATTATACTTCCCGTGTATTAGGAATAAATCATGTAACATACCTCTTATGGCTATATTTTGGTAAGATTTTAATTAGATTTCCATGTGTTTTACCTAAAACTAAATTTCCCAATGACCCACTTCATGTTTTATAAAGCCCTCATACACAGTTGCACCTCGAAGACATCTCTTCTGAGTTTACTGCATGTACAAATTATACTTCCCGTGTATTAGGAATAAATCATGTAACATACCTCTTATGGCTATATTTTGGTAAGATTTTAATTAGATTTCCATGTCTTTTTGTGACCTCCCCATCTAAATCACAGAGTTATTGAGATCAAGAATTGTATATTGCAACTCCTTGCAATCTAAAAGCAATTTTGTGCTAGTATCTTGCCTCTAGAAGATTACCAATGCAGTCCATGACAAAGAAATCTTAGTTGCAAGCAATAACATAGAATTCTTTCTAATTAAAGCATCAACATAATTTTATTAAAAGAATATTGGATGGGTTAATACTTTGGTAGGTAGCTTGAAATTAAAACAGAAATAGATTTAAAAATTATAAAGAACTGAAGTTAAAACTCATCCCAAAAATCAGTGTGAGCACCAGACAACACAACTGAACCTACACTTAAGTAAATGGATGTCAAGTGCTAGCAGTAGCATGTATTATGCAGCCATAGTTTGGGGGGAACTGAAGGAAAGCTCTAAGGATTTTAATTTTATCAAGTGGGCATGCTAATGGCCCTGGGCATAGGATAGTAACACTGATATCATAGCCACTGCTGCTCTTATAAGTTGGATTTTGCTGCCACAATTAATGTCACTACTGTCCACCCCGAGTAAGTTTTCCATTATGCATGCTACTTTGTTATAGTAGCTCTGAATTAGAAGTATGAGTTGTGCTCATTGGCTGTCTGAGCCTTAATTCAGCTCCAACATTCCAGTTACAAGACAACTCAAGAAAGTAAATGCTTGGATTTTTAAAATTCCTACAGTGTATTGTGGTCTCTTTCACTGACTGACTTGCAAGATGGGAAAATATCCAAACATACTAAAGAGATCTTGATTCAGGGAAAGATAAATAACCAATGTCCATCAGTGTTGTGGGTGATACTAATGTCTCCTTTATCTTTCCTGAAAATGCATTCCTATACAGAATTATCTTGGATAATTTGTGCTATGTGCTATCATAACAAAACAAAGCAAAACAAAAACAAAAAATAGTGTAACCAAAAATTGTTCCTTTGAAGCTATCTCCATTGTGATGAGATATAAGTTCTGCATTCATTAAAAAGTTCAATTAAGCCTAAATTTAAAAATTAAGCTATTAAACTTTATTCTAACAGAGAGAAACTTCCTGAACTTGATAAAGAATCTCTGTAAAAACTTATAACTAGCATTATATTTAATGAGGAAAAACTAGATTCTTCCCCACTAAGATAGGAACAAGGGAAGGACAGACATCCTCTCTCACCACTCCTTTGCAACAGTGTACTAACAAATGCAGTAAGACAAGAAAAGTATGATTTTACATACTTCGTATATTTCAAATCAATTTACTGACAGTTATTTCTACCTTCAACTAAAGAATAAGTGGCCTTCATCTATATTGAACAATCATCACATATGAGAGAAATAGAAGTGGAAGAGAGCAAGCTTTACATAATTCTTATTACCGAGATGATCAGTGTGGTTATGACTGTAGAACCCACCCAAACTGAATTTTGAAGCATATTTACACTACTTCTGTGGCTGAACAGAATCAACCCTGAATGGCAAATCTGATCCTTGCCCGTATTTGCTAGCAGACTATTACAGTATCAGTCATGGCTGTCCAAGTTTTTATGAATGTGGGAATGGTTCTTAGCATCCTCAGACTCAAATTCAATGCTAACATATCTGAAATCCCTTAAGTGTTATTAATTTTTATTTTAATAAAAAGCCAACATCAGGTGAGCATTACTAGGTAGAATAAAAACAAACTTAGAAATCACTTGAACAAAGTGAAAAGAGGCCAGCCCTGAGCAGCATGGCAGAGTACAGAAAAAGAACATAAGATATTTATCTTTTTGGTCATTTTTGGCCATGGTGAGGCCATTTTCTTGATCCAACTCACTGCCATCTGTTCTAGTATTTACCTGTGCTAAGCAGGGTGAGTGGATTCCTGGGTTACTAAATCTTCTATTGAAATCTGGGGGTTTGTTGCTCAGACAGAGCTGTTTCAACAAAATCCATGGACTAAGTGGCTTAAACAACAGACACTGATTTCAATCATTTACTAAATAAAATTAATATTTAATACTTTAATAATTTACTAATAATATTAAATAAAAAAAATTATTTCTAACAGTTCTGGAAGCTAGACCTTTGAAATCAAAGTATTAGCAGATTTGTTTTTTCTGAGACCTCTCTCCTTGGCTTACAGATGGCCGCCTTCTCACTGTGTGCTCACGTGGTTATCTCTCCATGTATGCACATATCTGAGGTGTCTCTCTATATCTGGAGTATCTCTCTGTGTGCCTTAATCTCCTCTTATAAAGACATGAGATGGGGTGCCTGGGTGGCTCAGTTGGTTAAGCCTCTGACTTTTGGTTTGGGCTCAGGTCATGTTCTCAGGGTCATGATCTCAGAGTCATGAGATCAAGCCGATTCGGGCTCCATGCTCAGTGGGGAGTCTGCTTGAGATTTTGTCTCCCTCTCCCTCTGCTCTTCCCTCTCATACTTTCCCTCTCTCTAAAATAATAAACAAATAAATCTTAAAAAAACAAAAAAGACAGATGTATTGGATTAATCCTCACCCTAATGATTCCATTTTAAGTTAATTATCTCCAGAAAGACCCTATCTCCAAAAAAATTCACATTCCAAGGTACCAAAGGTACCAGAGGTTAAGGGCTCCACATACGAATTTTGAGTGACCACAACTTGGACCATAACAAGGGGAAACTCTGAAATTTACCAGCACTCTTATTTGCCACCTTTGTTTCCTGCCATCTGTCCTTCTCTTTTGCTGCCACCTCTGATTCTGTTACAGTATCAGCAAATCAAGCAGGGCGCAGTTTCAAAAACTCATTTTCCTGAATTGCCATGCTCCTGGCATTCTCCCTCATTCCTGTAGCTTTACCAGTCTCTGGAGAGAGCTATTTCTTGCTCACTAAGCCTCATTAGCAAGGTTTTTAAAAATCATCAGAGAAAATCGGACTACATCTGAGCTTCTTTATGAGGCAAAACAATCCTTCATTTGAAACTTAGATAATTTTCAGATCAGAAACAATCATTGAAAATTTAGGAAACACATTCATCTATTATTTATTTTTTTTCTGGATCCTGAGTTTGTTTTAAGCAACTTACAGCTCTTGCTCTGTAGGCTACGCACATTACCGTACCTATTAATAAGAGAGACAGGGCGCTGTGGGATAAAAGGGACTTAAGAAAGTACAACAAATTTATTATATTTATTAAAAATATTCAAAATTCACTGTTTCAACAGGAAGTGATTTGTGTCCAGGCTGATACCTGTAATACTTTGATTACAAATGAATGAATATGTATTGGTGATACATAATTAATTAAGCCTGAGACAGTAATGGGAGATCCCTAGCCTTTCAAGGAAGTAAAAGTAGAGGAGAGAGAAATTAGGAAACTCAAGAATCTGTGCTTCAAACTAGCTAAATCTTTGTAAAGGAAAGTCAGCACCTTAAACTCACATTTTAAGTAAATGGTTTACCATAGTTGATGGATTTTTTTCTTCCATTTTCCAGTGCCTTTCCCTTCTTCTGCTCTACTATATTAAATTCCCAAATACTTTATAAAGGTCATTTTCTGATCCCTAAAGAATCTTCTGCTCTCTATAGCTTACCTTTTGGCAAGTAGTAACTTGGTGACTCACCTTAACAATAAGATTAGACAATAATGCTACTATTAGTGAATTTTCAGCTTGTTCCAGAAATGCTGATAAGGCATCTGGCAAGGCTTTGTCATGACCTTGGAGGATAATGTGGCAGTCTCCTAACCAATATGAGCACAAAACAAATAGTTCTGATGGAAGTTGATTGATTTCCCAGTGTGGGGAAAATAATCAAAATATATACAATGAATTTCTGGTATTCTACTTAACTCGTTAGTCTCCACCTAGAGTCGATGCTGTTTTTATGAAGATTCTTTCCTTTATATATTCTGTATTGTACAACATTTTTTATCATCTCAATGAAGACACATAATCCATCCTTTTGAAAATTAGTAATGTTGATTTTTAATCTCTAAAAATGAAAATGTCACTATAACATTACAGATCAAACTGGTCATCATCAAAGTTCAGCTGGTCCTCTTTTGATACCTTCAAATACAGTGATGGTTTTGCCCTGGGATGGCCAGGGAGATATTGTACTCTCTGACCATAACAAGTAAGGGCACCTTTGGAAAAAGACTCTCAAAACAGGGTAGACTAATTTCATGAGCTACTCAGAATGTGACTGCCCTAGTGTGTATTTCCTCCTATTTTGTAATTTCTATTTGGAGTTTATGCTCAGCTGCTTTTTGTTTATTTATTTTCCTATTGGAATCATTTGTTTTTGCTTCTAGGTGTTCCCATGGCTTTACTTGTAAAGAAACGATTGTGATTTTTAGGATACAGGCTTGGCTGTAAAACCAAACAATCAAAACATAATGACATGATATTCTCTAGCTCCACCCACATCATTGCAAATGGCAAGATTTCATTCTTTTTTATGGCCGAGTAATATTCCATTGTATATTTATACCACCTCTTCTTTATCTATTCATCAGTCAATGGACATTTGGGCTCTTTCCATAATTTGGCTAAGCAAAGTAAGTCAGTCAGGAAAAGACAAATACCATATGATTTCACTCATATGTGGAATTTAAGAAATAAAACAAACATAGGGAGAAAAAAAGAGAGAGAGAGAGAGAAAGAAACCAAGAAAGATATTCCTAACTATAAAGAACAAACTGATGGTTACCAGAGGGGAGGTGGGCTAGGGGATGGGTTAAATGGGTGACGGGCATTAAGGAGGGCACTTGTGATGAGCACCCAGTGTTTTATGGAAGTGCTGAATCACTGAATTCTATACTGAAACTGATATTACACTGTATGCTAACTAGCCAGAATTTAAATAAAAACTTGAAAAAAGAATAATGGTAAGTGAAATGATTTAGAAAATGATTTCTCAATTTCACAGCAATCTAATATTCAGCAGTCCTAGAAAGGAATGGTGGTGCCATTGCATGAGAAATCAAGCTTCCTTCCATCTTGTTGCTCTGCTATTCTCAAAAGGCATGCCTGTGAGGCTGGCAAACTGGAGCACAGATGAAAGGACACAAGAGAAGATTAAAGGAAGTCCACTCTCTGTCTTCACAACTGTGTGCCCTGACATGGGACAGTGGCAATGCAAAGGGGGCTCCCTTTTTTTCTCCTTTTTCCTTGGCCAAACAAGAGCAGATGTTGGCTTTCTTTCTAGATGCTCCAAATGCTGGTGAACTTTTCTTTCACCCACGTTTAATTTCTATTTCAAAGGCATGAATTTTCTGGTGGGCAGACTCTCATGAGAGTGTGAAAATTAAAGAGCTGTTCTTGCAGCAGCTGCTTTTGAAATGCGGTAAATCCAGTTCCAGTTTGGACTTCGCAAATAATTGTGAAGTACTGTGGTGAATAGTCACATATTGATCCCTTTGTGTCCTTTCCTCTCTCCCTTGTTTTATTTTTTATATATTTAAGAAAATATTGAAAAATAGTTATATATTTGCATACTAAAGAAAAAATAATGAAGCTTTCATTATTCATGGAGAATCTGAAGATTGACAGAACAGATGCATATAAATAAGCTTATAAATGAGCAAAATGACAGGGTGTCTGAGTGGCTTAGTCGGTTGAACACCGGACTCTTAATTTCGTCTCAGGTCATGATCTCAGGGTCGTGGGATTGAGCCCCATGTCAGGCTCCATGTTCATGGTGGAGCCTTCTTGGGGTTCTGCCTCTCCCCAGTTCATGCATGCTCTCTCTTTCTCAAATAAGTAAAACACTTTAAAAATAGATAAATAAGCAAAATGAATAAAATTGTATCTGTTGTTGTGAATACTTGCTATGTTAATATTTTCATGTGTATACCACTTCTATGAGCCGAGAAGACTGACATCTGTTTTTACACATCCTGTGGAGAGGAACATAAGAATATGGCTAATATCCTAGAAATTGCCGTCTTCAATATGATCTGGTGAAAACCAAAAAAAAAAAAAAAAAAGAACAAGAAGGAAAATAAGTATCTACCAAAGCTGTAGAACCCTGGGAAAGCATTCAGTAATTTAATTTATTCAAACTCTTAAACAAAACAAAAGCATAAAAGTTGATGGCCTAGGACATGTNAAAAAAAAAAAAAAAAAAAAAAAAAAAAGAACAAGAAGGAAAATAAGTATCTACCAAAGCTGTAGAACCCTGGGAAAGCATTCAGTAATTTAATTTATTCAAACTCTTAAACAAAACAAAAGCATAAAAGTTGATGGCCTAGGACATGTTATTTAAAGTTAATGGGGATTGTAAAGTAGAGAAAAACTAGCAAAGAAGAGATTAATTAAAAGCTACTACATTTTGAAACCAATTCAAGAGAACTCAAGTGAAATTCATTGCTTGGCATCAGTGAAGTGCGTGAGAAATGATTGTGAGAATCTTAGAGAAACACTCTCCAGTATAGTAAAAAATAATGCATCTTTACAATTTTACTCATTTTCAGATTTTTATTTAAAAAGTACAAGAGTAGTAGGACAAAAATAAACTCACATGTGAAAATACCCAACAATATATTAAGAAGCATATGATGGAAATTATAAAAAGCAAAGTTCTTGCCACTAGAGAGACCTGTTTTAATCACCAAGTATTCTGCACAATCGCTAGGTGAACTTCTGTTTCCCCATTACTGCACTTCCAAAGTACACATTAGTATTTGCCTGACACTCAAGGTAGTTGATATAGGTAATATATTGCGTGTGAAGTATTTGGCAAATGGTATGTTGTGCCTGTAAATGGCAGGAAACACGATTGGATAAAATACAAGGAATCAAGTCCATTTTAAGCAATCTTATCTTATTTCTTTTCAATTATCTTGTTTATTTCAAGATAATCAAATGATTCATATGAGAAAAAATGAATGAACTGCTCAGGCATTCTCTAGTAATTATTTATAGATTTTAATATCACTCCCAATTCTGATTGTCTCCAATAAGCTCTACGTCTTGAAGAAATTATAAATTTCCTTGGGTCTTCATATCCCATTCTTGTTGATTGACAGTGTAGATATGTATATGTCAATTCTGTGAACATTTTAGAAAAGCATTTACAAACAGATTTTATGCCTATATAGGCATTTTAATAATTTAACAAATTTTTATTACTTATTGCTTTCAGTGCATAGAATCTATTAGTCAGAATAAGAAAACAAACAGATGATTAGAATAGCAGAGAGCAGAGAAGAGTTCTCAGTGTAGCACAACCAAGTACTTTGTACTTCATTAAAAGAAAAAAAAATGTGAGCACATATCTACATCACAATTGAAATATGATATGAGATAAACACTAAGAAACCAACAAAGTTTGGGTACTAGAGTTTCAAAAAAAAGAGTATTGTATATTAAAAAAAGAGCATTATAAAGGAGAGAATAAAAGGAATAAATGACAAAAAGTGTTATGAAATATTAGAATCTACTAGGGAAGGGAAATTGAAACACCTGCTTAAAACAGTATATAAACTGCCAACCCACAAAGGCATTTATTTCCCCTAGATTGAGAAACATCTATTAAATACATAGATATATTATTATGTATTAAGCAATTTTAATTAAAATTATAAACCCTCACATTTAAAAATAACCCCATAAAAACAATGGTGATTGCAAGTTTTTGCACAAGTGTAGTCAGAGACCCTATATCTCTAGCTTAGAAGTATGGAACTATCATCCTTCACAAATATAAACATTAGTGGGGAGGTCAGGTTCCTGGGGAACACATAAGCTTGAAGGAAATGTACCAGGAGTGGTCTTGTGATCAACAAATGAAGGAAGTGAAAAAGCAGGACTAGGGAGAGAGAAGTGGAGCTGCAATTAGGTCACAACTTGACCTTCTCAAATCACATGGGACGCTCTGGAACTTGATATCCCCTTCAGTCCTGAATTGGATTGTGTGATTGGGGTCTTAAAACTGCACGGCAACCAGTAATTGGATGTAGGCTGCTCATAAGGAAGGAGACGTGGATTTGAGCCTGGTAGCAGACAAGTCCAAAAGCTGAAGGTATAGAGCTCTCTGTTTTGCAAGGGGGGATTTGGGCAGTGTAGCACAGCACAAGGGAAGAGACTGAATGTATAAATGATGAACGGCTAGACCATAGATGACAACAGGACTCTAATCCACAATCGCTGCTGAAATAAGCCCAGGAAGCCAAACCTCAACCTTTGCAGCTATCGGCGCAGAAGAGTCAAGACTTAATGTCTGCTAACTTTTATTTATTTATTTATTCTTTATCCTACTGCTAACTCTGGATGAAGTGAAAGCCACATGGCTCCCCAAACCGCATAAAGTGCCCACATGTAATTAGCCCATGTCCAGCTTCCTTATGCCAACAGTCTCCAACGAGAGCACACATGAAAGCCTTCGCTTTCTTTTCACTGTAAAGCTTTTTTCCCCACTCTCCTGCCTGACTTTGAGTCTCTGACAAGAGAAAGTGATGGTATCCGACTCCTTGTTATATAGCAAGTTCTGAACAGATAGACTCTCTTTGATCTCATTTGAGTGGGCTTTATTTTCCACACCTGACAAAAATTCCAATCAAGGCATATCTGTTGCATTCCTTTTTTTCTTTCTATGTAAGGCATCCCCACACCCTGACTGTCTTAATTCTCTAACAAACATGGGGGAGAGTGGCTGATTCTTTGGCCATAGAAATCTCTAAATAACTTGTATTTGTTTTTATTTCGGTAGTCTTTGTTGATTTCTAGTTTTCCTGGAAGCTCCACCAAGGTATGGTCTTCACTGCTCTTAAATATTATACTATGTTGACTTTTCTTTCAAGATAATGGAAGAATTTCTTCTACCACAATCCAGACTGGAATCACTAGATCTTCTCTTTAATCTTTAACCTTAATCTTTTTTTCCTCTGAGGTTATTAGTGACTTCCTGATACTGAATGTATTCATATTTTCACAAGAATGAACNTACATCTGCACCAACAATGCACAGGGATTTCTCCACACATTCACCAATACTTGCTATCTTTTGTTTGTTTAATAATTAACATCATAACTGATGTGAGGTGATATCTCATTGTGGTTTCAATTTACATTGAATAGAATCTTTTCATATTTCTATTGGCCAATAGTATGTCTTCTTTGGAGAAATGTCTATTCAAGGCTTTTGTCCATTCTTTAATCAGGTTATTTGTTTTTGTTTGGTTTGGCTTTGTTTGTTTTTTGGGGGGTTTTTGGTTTGTTTTTACTAGTGAGTTATAGATATTCCTTAAACATTTTGGATGTTAACCCCTTATCAGATACACAGTTTGCAAATATTTTCTCCCATTCTGTAGGATGCTTTTCCATTACACTGACTGTGTTTCTTTGCTGTGCAGAAACTTTTTAGTCAGCTGATGTACCAAGAATTTAAAAAGATCATAAGAGACTATTATGAACAGATAAACATCAACAAATTGAAAAACCTAGAACAAATGGGTAAATTCATAGAAACATACACTCTATCAAGAATGAATCACAAAGAAATTGAAAGATTTGAGCAGATAACAATGATGAAGGAGAAGATTAAATCAGTAGTTAAAAACAAGACAAAACAACAAACAAATGAAGAACACACAAAGAAAGAAAAGCTCAGGGATACCCCAGGGTCTCAGTCAGTTAAGCATCCAATTCTTGGGTTAGGCTCAGGTCATGATCTCAGGGTCCTGGGATCAAGTCCTTCATTGGGCTCTGTGCTCAGTGCCAAGTCGGCTTAAGACTCTCTCTCTCTCCCTCTCCTTCTGCCCCTCCCCCCTTGCACATACACTTTCTCTCAAATAAATCAATAGATCTTAAAAAAAAAAAAGAAAGAAAGAAAAGAAAAGAAAGGAAAAGAAAAAAAAGAAAATCTCAGGACCAGATGTCTTCACTGGTGAAGTCTACCAAGCATTTAAAAAAGCATTAACACCAATCCTTCTTAAACTCTTCCTAAAAATTGAAGAAGAGGTAAAACTTCCAAACACATTTTATAAAGCAGCATTACCCTGATATTGAAGCCAGAAAAGAACACTACCAAACAAAACAAAGCAAACAAAAACAAAATTCCAGGTCAATAGCCCTGATGAACACAGAAACAAAAATCAACAAAATATAAAGAAACTGAATTCAACTGCACAATTAAAGGGTCATATACCATGACCAACCGGGATTTATCTCTGGGATGCAAGTGTGGTTCAACATATGCAAATCAATTAATGTGATACACTGCACAAATACAATGAAAGATAAGAACTACAATTATTTTAATAGATGTAGGGGAAAAAAGCATTCGACAAAACTCAACACTCTTTCATGATAAAAATCTCTCAACAATCTCGGTGGAGAAAGTACTTACCTAAACATAATAAAAGCCTTGTATGAAAAGCATACAACTAACATCATACTCAATGGTAAAGGTTAAAAGCTTTTTCCTAATATCAGGAATAAGGTAAGTATTCCCACTCTCATCACTTCTTTAAACTTAGTACTGGAAGTTCTAGTCATGGCAATTTTGCAAGAAATAGAAATAAAATGCATCCAAATCGGAAAGGAAGAGGCAACATTATCTTTGTTTGCAAATGTTATGATCTTACATATAGAAAATAAAAAAGTATCCACAAAAAATACTTAGAACTAATAAAATCAATAAAGTTACAAGATACAAAATCAAGAGACACAAAAAGTTGTGCTTTTATACACTGATAACAAACTATCCAAAAAGGAAATTACAATAGCATAAAAAATAATTAGGAATAACCTTCACTAAGGAAGTGAAAGATCTATACACTAAAACTATAAACATTGGGGAAGGAATTAATGCAGACACAAATAGATGAAGAGGCATCATATGTCCATGGTTTGGAACACAATATTATCAAAATGTCCATACTAAGAAAACAATCTACCAATTCAATGATATCCCTATCAAAGCCCAGTGGTATGTTTTACAGAAATAGAAAAAAACAATCTTAAAATTCATGTGGAACCATAAAAGACTGAGAATTACCAAAGTCATCTTGAAAAAGAAGAACAAAGCCAGAAGTATCACACTTTCTGATTTCGAATTATACTATAAAACTACAAAAAATTAAAACAGAATGGTAATGACACAAGGACAAACATATAGACCTATGGAACAGAATAGAGAGCCCAGAAATAAACCCATCCATACATACTCATTTTTCACAAGGGTGCCAAAAACAGACAATGGGGAAAGGACAGTCTCTTCAACAAATGATGTTGGGAAAACTGGATATCCACAAACAAAGGAATGAAATTGGACTCCATCTTACACTACACAGAAAATAAACTCAAAATGGATTAAAGACTTAAGTATAAGATCTGAATCTGTAAAACTTCTAGAAGAAAAGTAAAGGGAAAGCTTCTTGATATTGGTCTTGACAATGATTTCTTAGATATGACTGACACCCAAATCACAAACAACACAAGTAAAAATAAACAAGTGGGCAATAAGCTTTTAAAAAGATTTACATCTCAAAGGGGGAGAGTACACATTTTCTAAAAAGAATGCTTTATGAAAAGGAAAGTCAGAGACCTAGAATTAGAAAAACTGCCTTTCTCATGAGTTATCTCTAAGACTAAGTGAAGGTATTGATAATTCAGAGGGACCACATTTTACTCTTGAACCAGAACTTTCTTTGAGCACAGGAAGGAGGTAATGGCATTCTAAGAAACATGAATAAAGAACTCTATCATATCCTTTCTTTATCATGTCACTTCTATGTACTAGGCAGTTGTTTTTGCCAAAAGTGATGACATAGAAAGAAAGGAAGGATAGGGCATAGTTCCTTTCCCTTTCAGTCTCCCTTAGTCATGAGTAAGCCAAAAGTAGAGAGTAGTGGTAGAATGTGCAAATATCAAGAAGTGACTTAAACAACATACAATTGAATATATGTTACATCTCCACTACTGTGGTAAGAACATATGTATCTACCAGCTCTGAGTGTGAAATGTGTGATTTGTGTGATGATTCTTTATGCAAGATGTATGCTGTTATATTAGCTTCTAAAACTGACTTTGTACAATGTAAAAATGAAAGGTAATATTCATGCTAATAATTTAAAATTTTAATTTTTATTTAATTAGAATATCATTAAGTAACAAGTAAATAGGCACTTTAGCTAACCAAGGGTCCATCCATTTTTATTTTGCACTGAGCCCCAGAACTTATATAGCTGACTGTGAAAAGGGTAAGTTTTCACTGGATCTGAGATCTGAATATTCCTTAGAGTCCATCAGTTCTAGGTTTATATTTAACTCTTAGGACTTTGAGTTCTGATGTTTGTACTATTCCTTGATAAAATGTGTCTTCTAGCCTTCTATCACAGACTATTGTCTATTATTTTCTCTTTTGCTGCCTATGTATTCAGTGCCATAAATTCTCATCTCGCAGAGGGAAGACTGTGGGGAAGAAAGGAGCACAAGCTCTGTGATTCCATCTTTTTGTTTTTCTCAGGGGTTGATGGATTCAAGGTACCTCAGAGCAACATACTTGGGACAAAAGTAGAACAAATTTTAAGATACTTTTCAATTCCTCGTAAGCCCTTCTTTCTACACTAATGTTTTGTCTCTAAGAACTGCGTTTGACAGTTTCCTCCGCCCAAAGCTGTGGATTTGGGGAAATCATAGTCAGTGGTAGTTAGTTTAGTCAGGTTCCTATTACACATGGTTGCACAAACACCATTCTTCCTGACTATTGCTATTCTCATGGGACCTTTTCTAAGTCTGCATTCCCTCTGCGTCAATTAGGTATATCTTTCATGTCTTCAGAGTATGTATTTATCTTTCTAACTGATATTCTTAAACAAGAACATTTTGGAATTGTCAGCATTAAGGCAATTTACATGTAAACAAATGAATAAGATTTTTCGCTTGAAATCTATCTTACAACAAAATGGAAACAATATCAAACATCCAAAGACCTGCTTTTTTTACTGTATACTCAGGCTCTCAATACAGGTAGACTTATAAATTGCCTCCTTGAAAGACTATAAACCTCAGAGTAAAGAAAGGGGAAAAGTAAATAAATCAGCACCCTTATGTGGAAAATCTGTGTCCTTTTTAAATCAAGGACAGATTATTTTGTTTAACATTGGGACATCATTCTCCTTTGTTTCCATACAACTGGGATAGAAGATTTTTAACTATGTAGGCTTGACAGAACTATCAAGGGCATAAAATATAATTTTTTGATACATGTTGCAGTGCCTCCGACTTCTGTTTGTCACAATGGGTTTTCCTACATCCTGGTTTACTCCAGTTTTTTTTTTTTTAAAGATTTATTTTCTATTTGAGAGAGAGAGACAGTGTGTAGGGAGGGGCAGAGAGAGAGGAACAGAAGCAGACTCCACTAAGTATGGAGTCAGATGCGGGGCTTGATCTCAGGACTCTGGGGTCATGATCTGAGCCTAAATCAAGAGTCGGATGGTTAACTGACTGAGTCACCCAGTTGTCCCTCCACTTCTTATAGGGAAGATAACACACTTTTATAGTGGTCAGTTTGTATCTATTGTGGCCAGTTCTTTTTCACGTCTTCTACTTTTTACATCCTCACTGTTACTTACCTTTCTTCTCAAATAAAATTAAACATTGAACAGTTAATTTTTTTTCTTTCACCATCTATTTTAGAACTATCTAACCAGGGGCGCCTGGGTGGCACAGCGGTTAAGCGTCTGCCTTCGGCTCAGGGCGTGATCCCGGCGTTAT
>NC_048218.1:20404412-20475703 GCF_002007445.2 Ailuropoda melanoleuca
TTTTTTAATTAAAAAAAGCTTTTTGTCCTCTTTCTAATATGATGACTGTGTAAATATAATATGACCACAATATTTTCATTATGTAAAACATTGATTTAATTTCTCAAGTTTAAACTTTTACACTCTGTACATTGCTTTCAAAGATCAAGTAAGCAATCCTTGTTTCCACAAATTATCCAAAGTTACAAAACACATTTTGCATTTAATTATATAAGATTTTATTAGTGAACAGAATTTAAAAAGGTTTCTAAATATCATACAATATTAAAATGCTACAATTTATCTGAACATATGTTGTTGACTCATATTATAATTTATATGTCCTTGGTTATCTTTAATACTTGAGTTAATTAATGGTAATTGCTTATACCTAGATTCTTAAATAAGAAACTGATATCATTTATACATACAAAATTTCAAATGTTAGTCACTAAACAGTTTTATTATACTTTTAAATAATCTTTGGGTCACTAAATTTAAGTTTACCATTGGTCTTTATGTTTCATACATTGGACGTATATTAACAGAATGTGCAAATGCCATTGAGGAATATATATATATATATATATATATATCACTTTGAGATTTGTAAATGTGATATAAAATGTGTCCTGTTGGAAAGAAAAAGCTAGGCAGTTCAGTTCTTGATTTTTTTCCATCTTCTCATTTTTTCATCTTAGTTTATCATTTTAGAATACTCTGGATTAAATTTCATGTTTTTGAAACTTGGTCATATTACATTATTATATGGTTTTATTTTTATTTAACTCTTTATACATTTTCAAATATTATATCATTCTTTATTGGCAAGAACAAAATGTGACTGCTGCAATAAACCACAATCTTGGAATCAATTCCTTAGCATCTACTCACCAATACACTAAAGCAAGAAGGGAGGCTGCCTCTTATAGTCAATTATAGTTTCCAAATACACACTTTCCTTCTTTCTCATCCATCCATCCAACAGACATTTATTGGGTACTTACTATGTATTGGAAATACCAAAGAATAAAACTGAGTTTTACTCTTGTGGAATTACATTTTATCAGCAGTTTAGATAAAATATACAAAAAGAAAAAAAATAAGTTACCTGCTATGTGGGGTGATAAATGTTCTGCATAAAAATGAACAGAATAGAGGAAGATAAGAAAGCTTGGAGAACCAAGAAAAGAAATAATGTTTTTAATAGACTATAAGGGTAGCCCCCATTGAGAAGGTGACATCTGAGCAAAGACTTGAAAAAATAAGACCCTAGCTCTGTTCATATCTTGGAGAAGAGTTTAATAAGAAGAGGGAACACCCAGTGAAAGCTATGCAAGATGCAAATGTTAGGTTTGTATGCAAGGAAACATAACATAATAAGTGTTCCTGGGATAGAATCTATGAGGGTAATTGAAGTAAGAGAAGAATTCATAGAAAATTGGGGTAAGGGAGTGAGGTATTCTCTTATATGACACCATGGACAGAGAAACCCTTGCAGGATTTTGAGTGGAAAGTGGTATGATCTTTCAGCTATTAAAAACAAAAACAAAAACAAAATTACTCTGGTTTCTTTGCTGAGAATAAACTTTAAATGAGCAGTTGTAGAGGCAGAAAACACAAAGAGGGTTTTACAGTAATCTGGGTGAAATAATTTGGAGGCTCATAAAAGAATGGTGGCAAAAGATGTAATAAAAAGTAGTTGAATGTGGCTATATATTTAAGGTAATCCAAACAGAATTTCCTGTCCCTCAGCCACTGAAAGAAAGATCCGATGCTATACCTAATTTTAGAGATGTATCTACTTTGGAACAACACAAGGGACCATAGTGGAGAGTATGTGGTAGGACACCCACCAATCTTTTTTGCTCACTATTGTATATTATATTAATATCAACCATGCCAACACTTAAGCTACATTTTTGCCTACTTGGATTCTCTTCAGGTAACATAGATTATCAAATTATTATTTGTCAAGTTATCAGCTACCTTATTTGAAATTTACCTTTGTCAATCTGAGAAAATGTCATGTCTGTACATAAATAACATGAATAATAGTTTGTGGATTGATTTGTTTACACAAAAGAGCACCCTATTAAGGAATATTTAGCTTTCATTTGTTCATCTGAATTGCAACCTGAAACAAAGTGATTTGCTCATAAGACTCATTCTCTAAATATTTATCATTTATATAGGTTGTTGGCAAAACGTGATCTCTTAAGGGTTCTTACGTTTTTCCTCCTAAAATGATGGGTCATAAAAGTGTTATTTACATATAAAATGTCTTAGACTTGTTTTATATATTTGCATATATGTGACTTTCTAATATTATTTCATGTTTATATTTCAAATACCAGATTTATAACAATTGTGTTGTCTTAAAGACAAAAGTATACAATGCATGTCAATGATTTACCTTTTCCTATCTTAAATATGAATATTGAACTACAAATTAAATAAGTCTAAGTGCTGTTTCTGGCATAATGCAGTATAAATAAACTGCCATCTGTTCCATTTACAATCATTATAAAAAATAAAGCATAAAGTGAATCTCATTTTTTAACCTAATTTAAGATATTTATAAGAAATTTTTCAAGATATATATCTTGAAAAAGTGTAATAAGCAGCAATAATGAGCAATAACAGTGACTTCATAAAGGCAAAATCTGTTTTTATGCATTTCTACTACGTGAAAAAAGAAAATTATGTAGTCGTGCAACTATTTGAGATTTAATAATAAATACTGGTATCTAAACATCGTATTTCTTAACATCTTCTTATACTAAAAACTGACCATATTTATGTCTTCTTTCCCCTGGGATTTTCAAAATACTTTTGATTCCTGCTATTTGTTCAGAGACTACAAAAGAACTAAAAAAAAGCATACTAATGGCAACCCATATCAGAAAAAAACACACATAATTTGCACATGAATCTCAGCGTCTACTCATAGATGACTTTACATATTTAATTTTTACTACAGAAAACTTCTAACATCTTTGCAGATGCATTTTTAGATCTTATGAAATGAAAATTTAAATCCAGATTTGGTTAATTAAAAAATCAAATTTGAAAGTTATATAAGAAATGTGCTTGTAGTTTATTCAATATCTGAAAATAAGAGCCTCAATTTCCTAATTCCTTAATCTCACTATTTTGCTTTGCTTACAATTATGATATTTTTTAAAGTATTTGAGTTATATATTTGTTTTCACATATGGATGGATAATATTACCTTTGGATATACGATGTTCTGTATGTCTATTTCTATATAAGATATGCCATCTGTGGTCTCACATCTATTCATGGGCATACACATAATCCAGCCAAGGTATCAATTCCTTTTCTGCTGAAGTGCAAAGTCTTTCCAATCTAGTCTTCATATGTGCGTTATAGACTCTCCCTCTGGAAATCTAGATAAACTCTGCAGGAAGTAACTAAGTAGAAAGGATATTGCACTCTGACTTTGAGCTAGAGGTCATCATTATGTAGTCTAAAATGGCTACAATTTTTAAACTAGGCAGAATTTATCCAGAAAATATTATCTCATGATATGGAAATATTATGTGTGACTAAGAGCACATGCATTGGATTCTAGGGGGATAAGTGAAATTCAGGAAGCTATACTTTGAACACAGAAATTGCATGCAATAGTCTGTATGCCATAAAGGCCTGAACAACCTTATATTCCCAGTAGTGACCTCTCCAGTATTCCAGGCCTAGAATTCCAAGGCCAGCATCTGTCGCTTTTCAACACTTCATTCCATCCCAAACATTTTATTCTAACAGATGCATGAAAGTCCAGAGTCTAGATAATTAAAGAGTAGCAAGATGAGGAGTTTTAGAAATCTACATATTTCAGGGCGCCTGGGTAGCGCAGTTGTTACGTCTGCCTTCGGCTCAGGGCGTGATCCTGGCGTTCCAGGATCCAGTCCCACGATCCAGTCCCACATCGGGCTTCTCCGCTGGAAGCCTGCTTCTTCCACTTCTTCCACTCCCCCCACTCCCCCGCTGTGTTCCCTCTCTCGCTGGCTGTCTCTCTGTCACATAAATAAATAAAATCTTAAAAAAAAAAAAAAAAAGAAATCTACATATTTCAAATTTCGGCTGGAGTTTGGAGTTTATGCACCAAACAAACATAAAAACAACATAACAGATATTTCAAAGGTTGCAACAAGCATTCGTGTTTTTTGGTTTTTTTTTTTTTTTAATAATACAAATTCCTCAGGTGCCTGGGTGGCTCCGCTGGTTAAGTGGCTGCCTTGGGCTCAGGTTCTGATGCCGCGATCTTGGGATCCAGCCCTGCATCAGGCTCCCTGCTCCGCAAGGAGCCTGCTTCTCCCTCTCCCTCTGCCTGCTGCTCCCCTGCTTGTGCTCTCTCTCTCTCTCTCAAATAAATAAAATAATTTAAAAAAATACAAGCTCATCATTCAAAGTATTTATAATTTTAATATGGGTCAAATGATTAAATAATATTAAGAAAAATGCTTAGGTTTCCATTTCAGGTTTGCTTCTTGTTTACTTGTTTTATAGTATTAATTTTCTTTGCAACGTGTTTTCTTTTCACTGCTTTATAAATACCAGAATTGTTGGTTTAAGGAGATCCAAATTAATAAAAATTTATTTTCAATTAAAAAGCTAGAACTAAGAAGGTGATAGGTATTTAAAGTATTATTTTCTAGAGTTATTACCTGCATATATTGGTTTGCAAGGACAAAAAACACAAACAATGCCTTAAGCTACAGAAATTTATTGTCTCAGAGCTCTGGAGCCTAGGGGTCTAAGATTAAGGTGTAGGCAGAGGTGGTTCCTTCTGAGGGCTGTGTTGGAGGATGTGGCAGGCCTTTCTTGCCTTGTAGACGGCCATCTTTTACCGGTGTCTCTTCATATCATCTCTTCTCTATGTGTCTCTTTGTCCAAATTTCCTCCTTTCAAAAGGATACCAGTCATATTGGATTGGAGCCTGTTCTAATGACCTCATTATAACTTGATTACCTCTTTAAAGACCGTATCATCGAAGACGGTCACATTGGAAAGTACTGCTAAGTATCATAAGGACCTAAGTATTATGTTAGAACAGAATTCTCACATGAATTTTGTGGGGCATAACTCAGGCCATTACAGTGCATCTTAATCTCTGCCTGATTATTTCACAGTTGCTGCACAAATGCACCATTACTTAATTTCCTTTATTCAGAGTTATCTTATAATTTTCCCAAATTAATATACATGTTATCTACAAATGGTCCTATCATAATATATAAATTGAAAACACACAAATTCTTTCTGATATGTGGAAGATTTTGGATCTCCACAAAAAATTACATTTACTTAAAAATATTTAATTGTTTCTAATGTACGAGCATTAAGCTTATTTATTGTATATATTAATATTTATATTAAAACATGTAATAGTTATTTAATAAAGCCATGCCATATAAATATGATAAGTGATTAAACTATAATAAAATGATACATTTCAAAGTAATTTAATTTTAGAAGGCAATATCCATCATATCTGCTATCAGTTGTCCTTCAGTTGCTTTATATTTTTTGTTGCTAATACACAGGAATTCCCTGAAGTACAGAAATCAAACATTCCTTCAAAACCAAGCTTACAATGGTATTTTAAAATATGTGTTTAGTAAATATTTCAATTAGCTGGCTAATTAAGATGTTGACTAAAGTAACTGCCTAAAAACTTAGTCCCCTATAAATAGGGTCCCTTCAACATGTATGCATAGTGGTATCAGCAGCCAATATTTGTATATAACTAGCTCATTATGGGGCTCATGAAATCATGTAATTCAGAGAGAAACATTACTGAGTTTAAGGTTATTTTAAATAGGTTATTTGCTAAATTGTGTCTTCATTACCCTTGGAGTCCATGAACAAAACATTAGGACCAACTCATTGGTGAACCAGAAACCAACCAGATAGGTCTTCCAGACAAATAGTTCTCTCTCCTCTTCTCCAAAGAAAGTCCCTTTAGTTTTGTTTTGTTTTGTGTTTCTTTTTTTGCATCTTTTATCATTTGTAGTTCCACATAGAAGACTATTTGTATAGCAATTTATGCTTCAAAAAAAAAAATTTGGCACCACACAATCCTTGTATTTCACAGTGCAACCCTTAGATTTTATAGGTGCTGACCCTAAATACCAGACTAGCATTGTGTATTGATTAAAAATTAAGAGCTCATTAGATTGACACTAGAATGCAATCAAGTACCTCAAACTCCCTGTCTTATCCTCAGTGTACCACCACTCAAATTTCAGCTGAACATTATTTGGATACATAATTTTTCCTGTGCCTTCTTTAGATATTTTCTAATCTCCTTGTTATTTTACTTGGAAATCGGATGAAGTCATTATCTCTAACATAATTCTAGCTCTAAACCCAACCCTTCCCTCACATTGTACCATCGTTTAAAATTTTTCTCAAGGAGCCACCATACCCATATAGCAACAAATCATGATGATTGATGCTATGACATTAATAAAAGTAATGAGTTTTCAAAAGAAAATTAAAAAATAAGATAGTTTTGAATGTTGACTTCAATATTTCCTAGCTTTTTGGCCCCAAAAATTCACTTAAGTTTTCTCTATCTGAATTTCTTCATCACTAATTTGGTGGTAAAAACCAAACCCACCTCATTTAAAAAACAAACAAACCTCAGATTTTTTAAAAAAATCTATAAAAATCAATCCTTTCATAACTATTCGTAGAANTAGCTTTTTGGCCCCAAAAATTCACTTAAGTTTTCTCTATCTGAATTTCTTCATCACTAATTTGGTGGTAAAGCCAAACCCACCTCATTTAAAAAAAAAACAACCTCAGATTTTTTAAAAAAATCTATAAAAATCAATCCTTTCATAACTATTCGTAGAATTTTTTTTTGTTTTTAAAGATTTTATTTATTTATTTGACAGAGATAGAGACAGCCAGTGAGAGAGGGAACACAAGCAGGGGGAGTGGAAGAGGAAGAAGCAGGCTCATAGCGGAGGAGCCTGATGTGGGGCTCGATCCTACAACACTGGGATCACTTCCTGAGCCGAAGGCAGACGCTTAACCGCTGTGCCACCCAGGCGCCCCCATAGAATTTTTGTAATCAATGCAGAACTGTCTACTTATGCTCTTCTGTGTAAATTATATATATATATACATATATATAATATGTATAATATGTATATATATATACATAGATCCATATATGTGCATATATTTGTCTGTATACACACTTATGCATATATGAATATTATATATATGATGTAAATATATGATAGTGTACTGATAGGATACTTTTATTCTAGGATAAAATATATGGTAGTAACTAAGAATGATTTAAAAAGGAGGTTTGGAATAAGGTGTATGAAAAACTTTACCTTTATTTTACACTTCTCTGCACTTTTTGATGTTTTGGAAAAAAATGTGTTACAGAGCATATATAGATGATGGGGGTAACCCTTTTTTTTTAAATTTCTTAAACATTTCTGGAATCTTAAAGTGAATAAACCATATTTCAAAAAAAAATCATTTTATATCTGCTAAAAGAATGGTCTGCTGTTTCCACTCCACTAACACCATAAAGGCAAGAGATGGTATGCTGGACTTTATTCTTACTACAGTGAATTACTATGTTAAAATTAGACTAAAGCAAGTAAGCTATCTAATGAATCTCTCCTCCTAAGTCATAGGTACACAGCATGAGTAAACTTGTTGGTACCTGTGAAGATGCATTTGCCAAATAGGAAAATCTTAGGTTCTTTGAGCATATGTTTCTTGGATGAAAATATATAAATTGTTGGACTGATTTAGAAGGAAAAATTGGTACAAGAACTGAGTAGCATTTTTTTCTGAGTAGAAATATGTTTGGTTAATTATGTGACTAAAAATATGATATGATACTGCTGTTGAATTTGAACCAACTCCATGAATTTTAAATTTTAAAAAATGGGGCAAAGTTTGAGAAGTCAATGAAAAGAACATTAATCTTTATACTATAAAATGTAGAGATGAGCTATCTTGAGATTTTATCTCTTAGCTATGAGAATATTATTTCCTAATCTTAGGGAGAGATTAGCTTTTATTATAGAACGTGAAGAGTATTCATCATCTAGTCGTAAGAAAATGAAGTTGAGTTGTAGAGGAGTAAATAGGCTTTGTCAAAGAATATGTATTTAATGTGAGAATTTTTGTGCATTCACAGGAGTTTTCTATAGCAATAATTGTGCACCCTATCTGAGAGTATAAACAGCCACATGGGGCCACAGTGGGAAGACTACATAAATGGGTAAATTCTGCACATTCTGTGCTGGTGCCAGCAGAAAAACCCCATTTTTACCTGGTGTTGATCAGTGCTGCTTTATATTCCTTTTAGTTGAAGATTCAACTTTGGGTAATAAAATCAACCAAAATATATACCCCCCTGCAAGAGGTAGAAGATAGATTATCTGAACCTTATTTTCTACTTTTCAAATGGGAAAAGTAATAAATGGGGTTGGGGAGATTGCAGAACAAAAAATGTGTATTAATTCTACTGATCACAATTAGATAACAATCATTTAAAAAACAACATTGTCTCCTTTTTAATGTCGTACTGCTCTGCTCTATTTTCTAGTTGTAAGCTTCCTTCCAAGATTTTCTTCACTCTCTTCTATAAGAACATCCAGAGTTACCCGTTAGCCTTTGTAATAACAGTGTTTTAAATCTTCTATTACTATTAATCTCATATTTTATTTTGCCCGAATAGATTTAGTTTTCTTTAGAATTTGATTTTTTGTACTTCCTTTTTGTATTCTCAGTCCTGTACCATTCCCTATATCAGCTCAATGAAACCAAATTAACTCATTAGCAAACTTCATTCATGTTTATTCAAAGCCCAGCTAAGTGCTGGTTACATTAATCAACCAAAAGTGAGTAAGACATTAAGAACTATGTAAGTTAACTGACACAAAGGGGGGAAATATGGGTTGACAAATAAGTTTGCAAATAATTACAATAAATGTGGTGAGGCTAATAGACATATGAATGAGATCTTTAGGAGCCTGAGTTGACTCAGTATGTTGTAATTTTCAAATCACATGTATGGTGTGCTACTGGATAAGAATATGCATTAAAATTTCTACATATATAAGTTAATAGAAAAAGTAAATGAGTAACTCAGATTGGTTAAAAATAAAAATTTGATTGGTATGAGAGAGAATTTAAACTGAGTAGTCAAATGAAAGTGTATCAAACAAAAAAGAAATTGACTAAACTATCACATGAACAGTAAAATAAAGGCATCTCAGTGATTTCAGTTTTGCGGGAGGAACCTGGATGTTTGCAGCCTTTTATTTTACCAGTCCTGAAGTATAGTCTTCTTTTCATGTTGTAAGATGAAGGTCTAACCATTAAACTCAAGAACTCGGCAAAAGGTTGAAGGAAAGAAAGGAAGAAAATGACAAATTCTGCAATTATACACATTGCTTTCCTCATTTCTTGGTTTAAACTTAGTCACATTACCACATCAATGTGCAAGGTTGCCTAGAAATGGTTCTTTATAGAGATAGGCATGTGTCCATTCAGAAGTTAAAGTTTCATTGGAAAATTTCAGAAAAGTGAATGAGAATAACAACTAAGATGGTGCTAGTGGTTCCACGATACTTGTAGTAACAGGGGACAGCAGAGCAACCAGAAGTTTAACAAAGAGAACTACGGGAAGAGAAAGCCAAGAAGAGCCCTGCTAGGATCACAAGTCAATGTGTCAGGCTGAACCAATGCCAGGACATTGGGCAGACTTGAAAACATTCTCTAACCACATACAGATACATCTAAAATTAACACAAGATTCACTGGCACAAGAGGCTGAAGTATAACCTCTCACACATTACATTGGCTGTGCAATAAGCTATTCTGAACTGGAGTAATTCTTAGGAGGCCAAGTTTAAAAATAAAATTACATCTATTCCCAGGGTGCCTGGGTGGCGCAGTCAGTTAAGCCTCTGACTCTTGGTTTCAGGTCAGGTCATGATCTTGGGGTCTTGAGACTGAGTCCCACCTTGGGCTCCATGTTCAGCATGGAGTCTGCTTAAAACTCTCTCTCCCCTCCTACCCCTCCCCCCACTCTCTGTCCCTCACCCTAATAAACAAATCTTTAAAAAATATTACATCAGATGCATGTGTGCATACCCAAGGCTGCACCCTTTCCAAAGTGATCACAGAGGGAACATCTACACTATTATTCCTTGCCTGAACTTAGGAAAATAGTATTATCTCCTTGAACTGTGATGCTAGCCTCCAAGCCACACATACATCTACAGGTCAAAGGTAAATAAATGTAACTGGCAAAGGGACATAGGTGTGAACTTCAACCAAAAACTGACTTATGCTGTCCTTGGGACAATACCTAATTAATTAGCCCTGACTAAAGCTAAAAAGGGGGAAAAATATGAGCATGAACATCAGAGGTGGCAATTTGCAGTATAAATATATTTCACAAAACAAATTAAGCCAAACAACTAAAGAAATAAACAAATGAATAATAACAAATAAACAAATAAGCAATAGCAATGACCTCAACCTCCAGGTGAGAGGGAGAAAAGTGTATCCAGAATAACAACAACCTATTATCTAAAATGTCCAATTTTTACCAAATATTAAGAGACCTGTTAAGAATGGAGAAGGTATGATCCAGATAAACAGAAGCTGAGAGAATTCATTACTAGCATACCTGCCTTATAAGAAATTCTAAATAAAGTTCTTTGGACCAAATACAAATGATTCCAGATGGTAATTTGAATGGAGAGGAAAAAGCAGAGATCCAGTAAACAGAATTCTGAGGGTAATTATAAAATATAGCACAATTTCATATATCTTTTTTTCCCTCTTAACTGATTTAAAAGCAACTGCATAAAGCCTTATGTACATAATGTATACAGAAGATGTCAGTAAAGGAAAAATAGATAAACAAAAAGACATCACACATATAAAAAGCAAAATGCAAAATGACAGCTGTAAATTCAACCTTATAAACATTACAAGATATGTGATGGATTAAAATATCTAATTGAAAATTTGATTAGCAGTTTGGATTAAAAACAAAACCAAGATCCGACTGTACACTGTCTACAAGAGATGTTAGATACAAAGATTAAAAATAAAAATAATAAAAAGATTTACCACGTCTTACCATGCAAGAAACCTGGAGTAGCTACAATGCTATTTTAATGATTAGACTTTAAAAGACCATTTTTTGAAGAGACTCCCCTTTCCTTACTGTATATTCTTTGCTTCTAAGATGTATATTAATTGATCACATATGTGTGGGTTTATCTATGGGCTCTCTATTCTGTTCCATTGATCTATGTGTCTGTTTTTATGACAATATAATGCTGTTTTAATTACTATAGTGTTGTAATATAGATTTTATTTTTTTTCTTTTAATTCCTGTATAGATAACACTGTTATATTAGTTTCAAGTGTATGATATAGTGATTCAACCATTCTGTACATTACTCAGTGCTCTTCATGATAAGTGTACTCTTAATCACTATCACCTACTTCACCCAACACCCCCACACATCTCGCCTCTGGTAACCATCAGTTTGTGTTCATAGTTCAGAGTCTGCTTTCTGGNACTCAGTGCTCTTCATGATAAGTGTACTCTTAATCACTATCACCTACTTCACCCAACACCCCCACACATCTCCCCTCTGGTAACCATCAGTTTGTGTTCATAGTTCAGAGTCTGCTTTCTGGTTTGTCTCTCACTCTCTTTTTTCCTTTGTTCATTTGTTTTGTTTCTTAAATTCCACTTATGAGTGAATTCATATGATATTTGTCTTTCTCTGACTGACTCATTTCATGTAGCATTGTACTCTCCAGCTCCGTACCTGTTGTTACAAATGGCGAGCTTTCATTCTTTTTTATGGCTGAATAATATTACATTGTGTGTGTGAGTGTGCGTGTGCATGTGTGTGTGTATGTATCACATCTTCTTTATTCATCTATCAATAGATACTTGGGTTGCTTCCATAATTTGGCTATTATAAATAATGCTGCTATAAACATAGGGGTGAATAAGTCCTTCCAAAGTAGTGGTTTTGTATTCTTTGGGTAAATACCAAGTAGCCTGATTACTGGATCATAGAGTAGTCCTATTTACAATTTTTTGAAGAGCCTCCATATTGTTTTCCATAGTGACTGTTGCTGTAGCTGATATCAGAGACATTGCTGCCTAATGTCTCTTCTAGAATTTGTATAGTTTCAGGTCTCACATTTAGGTCTTTAATCTATTTTGAATTTGNCTAGGATCACAAGTCAATGTGTCAGGCTGAACCAATGCCAGGACATTGGGCAGACTTGAAAACATTCTCTAACCACATACAGATACATCTAAAATTAACACAAGATTCACTGGCACAAGAGGCTGAAGTATAACCTCTCACACATTACATTGGCTGTGCAATAAGCTATTCTGAACTGGAGTAATTCTTAGGAGGCCAAGTTTAAAAATAAAATTACATCTATTCCCAGGGTGCCTGGGTGGCGCAGTCAGTTAAGCCTCTGACTCTTGGTTTCAGGTCAGGTCATGATCTTGGGGTCTTGAGACTGAGTCCCACCTTGGGCTCCATGTTCAGCATGGAGTCTGCTTAAAACTCTCTCTCCCCTCCTACCCCTCCCCCCACTCTCTGTCCCTCACCCTAATAAACAAATCTTTAAAAAATATTACATCAGATGCATGTGTGCATACCCAAGGCTGCACCCTTTCCAAAGTGATCACAGAGGGAACATCTACACTATTATTCCTTGCCTGAACTTAGGAAAATAGTATTATCTCCTTGAACTGTGATGCTAGCCTCCAAGCCACACATACATCTACAGGTCAAAGGTAAATAAATGTAACTGGCAAAGGGACATAGGTGTGAACTTCAACCAAAAACTGACTTATGCTGTCCTTGGGACAATACCTAATTAATTAGCCCTGACTAAAGCTAAAAAGGGGGAAAAATATGAGCATGAACATCAGAGGTGGCAATTTGCAGTATAAATATATTTCACAAAACAAATTAAGCCAAACAACTAAAGAAATAAACAAATGAATAATAACAAATAAACAAATAAGCAATAGCAATGACCTCAACCTCCAGGTGAGAGGGAGAAAAGTGTATCCAGAATAACAACAACCTATTATCTAAAATGTCCAATTTTTACCAAATATTAAGAGACCTGTTAAGAATGGAGAAGGTATGATCCAGATAAACAGAAGCTGAGAGAATTCATTACTAGCATACCTGCCTTATAAGAAATTCTAAATAAAGTTCTTTGGACCAAATACAAATGATTCCAGATGGTAATTTGAATGGAGAGGAAAAAGCAGAGATCCAGTAAACAGAATTCTGAGGGTAATTATAAAATATAGCACAATTTCATATATCTTTTTTTCCCTCTTAACTGATTTAAAAGCAACTGCATAAAGCCTTATGTACATAATGTATACAGAAGATGTCAGTAAAGGAAAAATAGATAAACAAAAAGACATCACACATATAAAAAGCAAAATGCAAAATGACAGCTGTAAATTCAACCTTATAAACATTACAAGATATGTGATGGATTAAAATATCTAATTGAAAATTTGATTAGCAGTTTGGATTAAAAACAAAACCAAGATCCGACTGTACACTGTCTACAAGAGATGTTAGATACAAAGATTAAAAATAAAAATAATAAAAAGATTTACCACGTCTTACCATGCAAGAAACCTGGAGTAGCTACAATGCTATTTTAATGATTAGACTTTAAAAGACCATTTTTTGAAGAGACTCCCCTTTCCTTACTGTATATTCTTTGCTTCTAAGATGTAAATTAATTGATCACATATGTGTGGGTTTATCTATGGGCTCTCTATTCTGTTCCATTGATCTATGTGTCTGTTTTTATGACAATATAATGCTGTTTTAATTACTACAGTGTTGTAATATAGATTTTATTTTTTTTCTTTTAATTCCTGTATAGATAACACTGTTATATTAGTTTCAAGTGTATGATATAGTGATTCAACCATTCTGTACATTACTCAGTGCTCTTCATGATAAGTGTACTCTTAATCACTATCACCTACTTCACCCAACACCCCCACACATCTCCCCTCTGGTAACCATCAGTTTGTGTTCATAGTTCAGAGTCTGCTTTCTGGTTTGTCTCTCACTCTCTTTTTTCCTTTGTTCATTTGTTTTGTTTCTTAAATTCCACTTATGAGTGAATTCATATGATATTTGTCTTTCTCTGACTGACTCATTTCATGTAGCATTGTACTCTCCAGCTCCGTACCTGTTGTTACAAATGGCGAGCTTTCATTCTTTTTTATGGCTGAATAATATTACATTGTGTGTGTGAGTGTGCGTGTGCATGTGTGTGTGTATGTATCACATCTTCTTTATTCATCTATCAATAGATACTTGGGTTGCTTCCATAATTTGGCTATTATAAATAATGCTGCTATAAACATAGGGGTGAATAAGTCCTTCTAAAGTAGTGGTTTTGTATTCTTTGGGTAAATACCAAGTAGCCTGATTACTGGATCATAGAGTAGTCCTATTTACAATTTTTTGAAGAGCCTCCATATTGTTTTCCATAGTGACTGTTGCTGTAGCTGATATCAGAGACATTGCTGCCTAATGTCTCTTTTAGAATTTGTATAGTTTCAGGTCTCACATTTAGGTCTTTAATCTATTTTGAATTTATTTTTGTGTATGGTGTAAGAAAGTGGGCCAATTTCATTCTTTTGCCTGTTGCTATCCAGTTTTCCCATCATCATTTGTTGAAGAGACTGTCTTTCTTCCTATTGCATATTCTTGCCTCTTTGGTTGAAGACTAATTGACCATATAATTGTAGGTTTGTTTCTGGGCTTTCTATCTTGTTCTATTGATCTATGTGTCCATTTTTGTGCTATTATCATACTGTTTGATTACTACAGCTTTGTAGTATAACTTGAAATCTGGAATTGTGATACCTCCAGCTTTGTTTTTCTATTACAAGATCATTTTGGCTACTTGGGGTCTTTTGTGGTTCCATACAAATTTAAGGATTGTTTGTTCCAGCTCTGTGGAAAATTCTGTCAGTATTTTGATAGGGATTACATTAAATCTGTAAATATAGTTTTAAAACAGGGAGCATTATGCCTTCATCTTTGTTCTTTCTCAAGATTGCTTTGGCTGTTCAGGGTCTTTTGTGGCTCCATACAAATTTTAGGATTTTTCTTTTGTATTTCTCTGAAAAGTGCTATTGGTGTTTTGATTGGGATTGCACCAAATCTGTATATTACTTTGAGTATTATAGGTATTTTAACAAGATAACAGTATTTTAACAAGACTAATTCTTCCAATCTTTAAGCATGGAATATCTTTCCTTTATTTGTGCTATCTTCAATTTCTTAATTAATGTCTTGTAGTTTTCAATATACAGGTCTTTCATTTCTTCCACTAAATTTATTCCTAGGTATTTTTTTCTTTTTAATGCAATTTTTTAAACAGAATAAACAAATGGTACTACATCAATGCAGTTGTAAATGGGATTGATTCTATAAACAAATGGGACTACATCAAACAAAAAGCTTCTGCACAGTAAAGGAAACCATCAACAAAATGAAAAGGCAACCTACTGAATGAGAGAAAATATTTTCAAATTATATATCTGATAAGAGAATAATACCAAAAATATGTAAATATATCTCTTACAACTCAACAGCAAATAATAATCATAACAATAAATGGGCTGAAGATCTAAATAGACATTCTTTTAAAAAAAGGCATACAGATTACCAAGAAACACATGAAAAGGTGCCCGATGTCATTAATCATCAAGGAAATGCAAACCAAAACCACAATAAGCTATCACTCCACACTTGTTAGAATGGCTATTATCAAAAAAATTTTGATAATGTTGGCAAGGATAAGCAACAATGGAACTCTTATGCACTGTTGGTGGGAATGCAAACTGGTGCAGCTACTGTAGACAGTGTGGAGGCTCCTCAAAAAATTTAAAAAAGAACTACCATATGATACAGCAGTTCTAATTCGTA
The DNA here is from genome assembly GCF_002007445.2 of Ailuropoda melanoleuca. Classification (NCBI taxonomy): domain Eukaryota; kingdom Metazoa; phylum Chordata; class Mammalia; order Carnivora; family Ursidae; genus Ailuropoda; species Ailuropoda melanoleuca. The sequence continues at coordinate 20,420,456 of NC_048218.1, forward strand.
GTATTTATCTAAAGAAAATGAAAATAATATCTCTAAAAGACATCTGCACCCTCATGTTTATTGCAGCATTATTTACAATAGCCAAGATATGGGAACAACCTAAGCATCCACGGATGGATGAATGAATAAAGAAGATATGATATATAGAGAGACAGTGGAATACTATTCAGCCATAAAAAATAACAATATCTTGCTATTTACAAACACAGGAATTTACCTTGAGGGCATTATGCTAAGTAAAATAAGCCAAACAGATAAAGGTAATTACCATGTGACCTTATATGTGAAATCTTAAAAAAAAAAAAAAGAAGAAGAAGAAGAAGGAAAGAAAAAAAGAGGAGAAAAAGAAAAAGACATGCTCATAGATATAGAGAACAGATTGGTGTTTGCCAAAGGTGGGGGCTGAGCGATAAGAGAAATGGATGAATTGAAGGTTTTTTTAATTACATAAATTGACCAAAAGCCTTTAAAAAGTCAATCAATGAGGGTGGTAGAAAAATTAAAAACATATAAGCACCTAACAAAGGTCCCCAAAATACATGAAGTAAAATTGACAGAATTGAAGGAAGAAATAAACAATTCAACAATAATAGTTGGATATTTCAATAACTCACCTTTAATAATGGATAGAAGTACAAGGAAACACAAGACTTGAACTGTAAATATCTGTAACAGACATCCAGAAGATACTCTGCCCAACAATAGCTGTATGCTTATTCCTCTGACGCACTCATGGAACATTTTAACAGTTACAACATATACTTGCTCAAAAATAAACCACAATAAATTTTAAAATATTTATGTAAAGTATGTTCTTTTACCATACAGGATTGAAACCAGACATCAATAAGAAGGGCATTTGGAAAATTAACAAATATGAAGAAATTAAATAACACAAATCTAAATAACAAGTGGGTCAAAAAGGAATCACAAAGGCAATTAGAAAAATAATGAACTTTGAGATGAATAAAAATTAAAGCACAACATATCAAAACTTGTTAGGACTCAGTTAAGACAGTGCTCAAAGGGAAATGTATAGCTGTAAGCACCGCTATTTAAAAATATAGCTCTCAAAACACTAACTTAATCTTCCAGTATAAGAAATTAAAAAATAAAGAGCAAAGTGTACTCAAGTAAAATAAATGAACAAAATTAGTAAACATCAAAGCAGAAATAATTAAAATATTAAAAAATTGGTGATCCAAACTTTCATTCCCAAAAGGTCTAGGCTATTACTAATCCTGCCTGGATTGGATTGTTAATGGTTTTCCATTGACCTTAATCTCGGGGCATGGTAATACTAACAGACATGCTAATAAATCTATATTCCAGACATACTCTTCCTTACTTTTATTGTGGAGTAGTAGTTAAATTTCCCCTTCAGGGTCAATCACCTCAGCCAACACCCTAACTCCCTTATTTCCCTACTAATGCAAAAGCATAAGGAGCTCAAAGTGGCTGAGTGGAAGTCTTAACTTCCAATGCAATGGAATCATTGTTGTGTTTGCTATTAGAAGCATTCTTCCCTCTTGAATATCATTACGGTTTGAAGGAACATGGATAGACTACTGAATTCCATGAACACAGGCCCATTGACACACTTTTCCCCCCAAAAAAGTGAGTACCTCTATCAGAAATCAAGATGTATGGAAAACCATGAGAGTGGACTGATGGTGGTTTTGGAAGAAGCATTGTGTGCATGGAAGGCAAATCCATATCCAGAGCATGTGCCTATTCCAGTAAGGACAAAATGCTGCTCCTCCTGATGATGGAAGCAGTTCAGTGTAACTTACATAACACTAGGAATCACTTATTACCCCATTTCTGGTAACTATTTCTGTCTTAGTCCACACAGGGTGCTAAAAAACAAACAAACAAATGAACAACAAGGAAACATACCCTAGATAGTTCATAAACAACAGAAATTTATTTTTTATTNATAATACCAAAAATATGTAAATATATCTCTTACAACTCAACAGCAAATAATAATCATAACAATAAATGGGCTGAAGATCTAAATAGACATTCTTTTAAAAAAAGACATACAGATTACCAAGAAACACATGAAAAGGTGCCCGATGTCATTAATCATCAAGGAAATGCAAACCAAAACCACAATAAGCTATCACTCCACACTTGTTAGAATGGCTATTATCAAAAAAATTTTGATAATGTTGGCAAGGATAAGCAACAATGGAACTCTTATGCACTGTTGGTGGGAATGCAAACTGGTGCAGCTACTGTAGACAGTGTGGAGGCTCCTCAAAAAATTTAAAAAAGAACTACCATATGATACAGCAGTTCTAATTCGTAGTATTTATCTAAAGAAAATGAAAATAATATCTCTAAAAGACATCTGCACCCTCATGTTTATTGCAGCATTATTTACAATAGCCAAGATATGGGAACAACCTAAGCATCCACGGATGGATGAATGAATAAAGAAGATATGATATATAGAGAGACAGTGGAATACTATTCAGCCATAAAAAATAACAATATCTTGCTATTTACAAACACAGGAATTTACCTTGAGGGCATTATGCTAAGTAAAATAAGCCAAACAGATAAAGGTAATTACCATGTGACCTTATATGTGAAATCTTAAAAAAAAAAAAAAGAAGAAGAAGAAGAAGGAAAGAAAAAAAGAGGAGAAAAAGAAAAAGACATGCTCATAGATATAGAGAACAGATTGGTGTTTGCCAAAGGTGGGGGCTGAGCGATAAGAGAAATGGATGAATTGAAGGTTTTTTTAATTACATAAATTGACCAAAAGCCTTTAAAAAGTCAATCAATGAGGGTGGTAGAAAAATTAAAAACATATAAGCACCTAACAAAGGTCCCCAAAATACATGAAGTAAAATTGACAGAATTGAAGGAAGAAATAAACAATTCAACAATAATAGTTGGATATTTCAATAACTCACCTTTAATAATGGATAGAAGTACAAGGAAACAGAAGACTTGAACTGTAAATATCTGTAACAGACATCCAGAAGATACTCTGCCCAACAATAGCTGTATGCTTATTCCTCTGACGCACTCATGGAACATTTTAACAGTTACAACATATACTTGCTCAAAAATAAACCACAATAAATTTTAAAATATTTATGTAAAGTATGTTCTTTTACCATACAGGATTGAAACCAGACATCAATAAGAAGGGCATTTGGAAAATTAACAAATATGAAGAAATTAAATAACACAAATCTAAATAACAAGTGGGTCAAAAAGGAATCACAAAGGCAATTAGAAAAATAATGAACTTTGAGATGAATAAAAATTAAAGCACAACATATCAAAACTTGTTAGGACTCAGTTAAGACAGTGCTCAAAGGGAAATGTATAGCTGTAAGCACCGCTATTTAAAAATATAGCTCTCAAAACACTAACTTAATCTTCCAGTATAAGAAATTAAAAAATAAAGAGCAAAGTGTACTCGAGTAAAATAAATGAACAAAATTAGTAAACATCAAAGCAGAAATAATTAAAATATTAAAAAATTGGTGATCCAAACTTTCATTCCCAAAAGGTCTAGGCTATTACTAATCCTGCCTGGATTGGATTGTTAATGGTTTTCCATTGACCTTAATCTCGGGGCATGGTAATACTAACAGACATGCTAATAAATCTATATTCCAGACATACTCTTCCTTACTTTTATTGTGGAGTAGTAGTTAAATTTCCCCTTCAGGGTCAATCACCTCAGCCAACACCCTAACTCCCTTATTTCCCTACTAATGCAAAAGCATAAGGAGCTCAAAGTGGCTGAGTGGAAGTCTTAACTTCCAATGCAATGGAATCATTGTTGTGTTTGCTATTAGAAGCATTCTTCCCTCTTGAATATCATTACGGTTTGAAGGAACATGGATAGACTACTGAATTCCATGAACACAGGCCCATTGACACACTTTTCCCCCCAAAAAAGTGAGTACCTCTATCAGAAATCAAGATGTATGGAAAACCATGAGAGTGGACTGATGGTGGTTTTGGAAGAAGCATTGTGTGCATGGAAGGCAAATCCATATCCAGAGCATGTGCCTATTCCAGTAAGGACAAAATGCTGCTCCTCCTGATGATGGAAGCAGTTCAGTGTAACTTACATAACACTAGGAATCACTTATTACCCCATTTCTGGTAACTATTTCTGTCTTAGTCCACACAGGGTGCTAGAAAACAAACAAACAAATGAACAACAAGGAAACATACCCTAGATAGTTCATAAACAACAGAAATTTATTTTTTATGGTATGGGAAGGGGGAAGTCCAAGAACAAGGGCTGGCAGATTCAGTGTCTATGAGAGTTTTCATCCTCACTAGTAGTTGGCTGTCTTTTTATTCTGTCCTAATATGCAGAAAGTACAAGGGAGATCTTTAGGGCCTCTTTCCTATGGGCATTTAATTCTATTCATTGGGGCTCCACTTACATGACCTTTCCACCTCCCAAAGGCCCCACATCTCAATACCATCACATTGGTCTTAGGATTTAACATATGAACTGGGGGGATTATAAACATTCAGTCTACAGCAGCACATGTCCAAGAGAAGTGAAAACATACTTCCACACAAACATTTCTTTATGAATATTCATAGCAGAATTTCCTGACTATTATATCTACAAATGGAAACAACCCATATGTCCATCAACCAATATCTGGATAAACAAAATGTGGTTTATCCTTACAATGAAATGTTATTCAACTACAGAAAGGAAAGGATTACTAATGCATGATACAATATGGGTATGTTTTGGAAGCATTATAGTCAGTGAAATAAACTAATGATAAAAGATCACACACTGTATAGCTCCATTTTCAAGAAATATCTAGAATAGACAAATCTGTAGACAGAAAAATTAGCAGCTTCCTTGGGTCCTAGGAAGGTGGGAGTAGGGTGTGATTGATAAGATAGGAGTTTCTTTTTGAGGTAATTTAAGTGTTCTAAACTTAATTTTTAGCTATGGTTGCAAAACTCTGTGAATATACTAAAAAACATCAAATTGTACACTTTAAGTGGGTGAATTTTATGGTTGTGAATTATAGACCAATAATGATGTTAAAACAAACAGAAAAACTAGAGTTTCTATTATTGCAGAAGAAAATTAAAAATGATACTTAAGGGGCCATGAGTTTATTTGTTAAAAGCATATTGTTCTGAGAAAACATTTTATAGAAAATATGGGTATAATTATGCTTTCCTCATTTTTGTCCTTCAGAGTCATTTTTATAATTCTGTATGACTCATTATGGAGCAGTTGGGTTTTTTTTCTTCAATCAGAAGCTAGTTAGTTTTGAGTACTTGTTTTTCTCAAGCATGTGCTACACTGTAGGGGTATAGAGGGGAAACATAGGACATAGCTAACACACGGTATAGAAGATCAAACTTCTTGCGCCATAGGCACACTTCTAATTGTAAAACATTGACTTAATAGTAACAACTGGTATATTTTTTTAAATAAATGAAAGACTGAAATACTATGGTCTTCTTTAAAGCATCTGATAACATATTTTGTGATTATTTATGAATAATCAGGTTAAATATTTATGAATATTTGTATTTAAATATAATTTGTAAATATTTAAAATATTTATGAATAACCAAGATAAAAACCAGGATAGATTATAGTATATAGAAGAAACCCAAGTAATATTTATTTATAGTAGTGCGCTCTTCAGAAATCCTAAGTGATTGCCATCAATGGAAGCACACAGAGAGCATCTGCCAATGACCTGATCTTTGGGACCAGCTATTCTGCTAGGTTGTATTAATCTTGAAAGAAATGTTTCTTGCTTGCTATTTCTGAATTTTGTTATTTTATCAATGAAATGCAGCTATTTGACATATTAAAGCAGTGGGAAGGCTTTGAGCATTGCATTCTTATGTTCAAGGGTTAATTCTTAACATAGTCCTAAGAATCAGAATGTATTGATGACTGTACATTCTCTTATCTGAGAAGATAAGTAGGTTATTTGGAAATTGCAAAGCCTGGACAGAAAGAAGTGATGGGAGGAAGTGATTCTTGCAAAAAATACTACTACATGCAAAATTAGATAAGATCACTACTCCTTATGTTACCATTAGCAAATTAATCACCTCCATTTTCTCACATGAGAAATCAGAATAACAGTATTCATCTAATTAGACACTATTGCAAGAACTTAAGTAAATATTATAGGTAGGATGTTCAACCCCTAGCAAATATCAAGATCAGGGTTCAAAATATATTTTGAAGATGGACCTTGGGGAAGATTACTGTTAGCTCCATGATCCCCACCTCTTGGTATCAAATATGTACATGATCTCCTTTCCTTGAGTGTTTGTTGGACCTATTATTTGCTTATAATCAGTAGAATGTGTTAAAAGTGACAGGACATAAGTGATTATGTATGTTTGATTATGTAGTTAATTATATAAGTGTAGCATTCATTTTGATGAAATCTCCCATTTTCTTGCGGCCTTTCATGAAGAAAATAGGCATGTTACAAGCCCACATGACAAGAAACTGAAGGTGGCCTCTAGGAGCTAAGAGTGGCCCCCAGAAGACAACCAGCAAGTAATACTGGAAACAACAAAGCAGGTGTAAGTAGATTCCTACTCATTTGAGCCTCCAAGTGAGAAACTATCATTAGGCAACATCTTAATTATACCTTTGCATAGGAACTAGATATCTGAGTATTGGATACTGCCATCATAAATACCTCAAAACGTGGGAATTACTTTTGAAATTGGCAGTAGATGTAGGCTAGAAGAATTTTGAAGACTTTGTTAGACAAAACTCACTCTGTAGAAATCTCAACTTGGAGCATGCTGCTGGTAAAAGCTAAGAAGGAAATAACACGCTCTTGGAACAAGAAGGAAGAGTATCCTTATTACATAGTTGTGAAACTTAGCAACTTTATTGCCTATAATAAAGCGGAAAGTAGAAAATGTGCTGATGAATTTGTTGACCTAGCTAAGGAGGTGCCCAAGCAGAGTAGAGAAGATGTTGCCTGGTTTCTTTTTCCTACTTACAGCAAAATCCAAAAGAAATGAGATAAATTGCAACAGGATGTGTTAAGCACAATAAGAACCAGGATGTAATGATTTGGGACATTCTCACTCTTCCAATGGGAAAAGATGCTAAAATTTAGAAATGGCTTCTCAGCACTGTCAAGAAAATGTATCTAGAGAAAAAGAGTGTGATGATGTAAACTTTCTCTAAATTACCGAAAAAGTTGAAACATGAGACTGCAAGTTTTCTTTTAAGAGATTAAGGGTGTGCCTTGCCTTACAGAACCTCTCAATCAAACCATGATATCTCTAGGAAACAAGAGTCATGTTCCTTGGCCAGCTCAGCCAGAGCTCAAATTAGGCTATTTCAAAATGATCTCTTAAAATGGATTTTGTGAAANAAAAAAAAAAAAAAAAAAAAAAAAAAAGAACCTGAGTTAGTTCCATGGGAGACACACAAATTTCTTGAGAAAATTATTTCAGCAAAAACATAGCCCATTGGGACTGGAAGGGACAAAGATAGTACAAACTATCAGGAGATGGTCAAATACCCCAAATGCTATTAAAAAGAAGCTGATAACACTAATTACCTGTGATCTCAATGATGAGGCCTAGACTTTGAGTAGATGCCATATTAGACTAAAACTCTTGCTGGCATTTGGAAGAAAAATGGTAAAAGTGGTTTATGTGTGCACTGAAGGCTAGAGGGTGGACTGGGATAGACAATCTCTTAGAGTGTCCCTCATCTAAGTTACCTTATATTCAAGACCTTGTGTGATCCCCTCTATTTGAGTATGGGCAAGATCTGTGACTCGCTTTTAACCAACAGAATACGTCAAAGGTGAATGGACATCTCTGATGATTATGTGATTAATTTACATAAGGTTATAGTACCTATTTTGCTGTAGTCTCTCATTTTTTTGCTTGCTTGATGAAACAAACAGCCTTACTGGAAGTTCCCACATGGCAAGGAAATAAGAGCAGCCTCTAGTTCATGGTCACAAAGAAACTAAAGCTTTTAATTCTAAAGCCTCAAGGAACGAAATGCTGCCAAAATCCATGTAACCCTCAAGCAGATTTCTCTCCAATAGAACCTCAAATGGTAGGCCAAAGGACCAGCTAAATCATACCCAAAGAAACGTCAAGTTAACAGCTTTAGACATCTAGCCCTCGAAACTTTGAGTTAATAAATTTGCGTTTTTGAAGCCACTAAGTTTATGGTCATTTTTTATTGCAGGAATAGGAAACGAATTCAGTCATACTAGAGGGTTACCTGCTTAGGGCCCCTGGTCATGAAGTAGAGGAAGGCAGAGAACAGAGTGAAGAGAAAGGAAAACTGCTGAGTTTCTCTTTGTTAACATTCTGTGACAGTCTTTCAGGCATTTCTCCAACAAAGCGCTTCCAAGTGTTTTTGTAGTATAAATCTAGCCACTAGATCATTACCTAAACTATTGTTCCTTTCTCCTTTGTTCCAAAAGTGTAAACCCTGGAGCTATATTAACTTGCCCTTTCTGGAGGACAATTCGTAGAGGAGATGCTAAGAAAAGTTAAAATGTAACTTTGAAGAAGAGAAAGAGAATTTAGAATTATTATATTAAAATATTTAAAATAGTTGTTATTAGGTAAATAAAACAATTCAGGAGTTTTATGTACTAAGTTAGGAATTGTAGTGTTATTTTTTTCTGAAACCTTAAAAGTAATAAAAATACTTGAAATAAAATAATTGTAAGGATGGGAGAATATTTTCCCGTGAAATTCAGATACGTTTGTTTATTGAATAATAATTAAAATTTTCTTAACTTAAATTCCTAGCTATATGTCCTTTACTTTATTCTTGAGTCTTCTTTTGTTCATATCTAGAAATAATATATGAACTCAGCTCTACAAATCATTATATTTAGCCTAACATGTAATATAGCTCTTGCTTCCAAGATGTATGAATCCAGTTACCCTACTCCCCCCACCCCGTCTAGGGCAAGCCACTATCATTATTCCAACAATTACAAAAATGTCTTCTTTCCATTCTCCACACATATAGTCTTTCCCCACATAGGATTTATATTGATCATACTGATATTTTTTCCCATCATTTTATTGAAGTAAAAAAATTAAAAATTGTAGGTGTGGAAATTGGTAATTATTTTGGAATGTATATATCGATATAGCTACTTTCCATATCAAGATATAGAATATAGCAGAACCTCAGAAATAGTCAATATGTCACAACCAGAAGATCACCTCATGTCTATCAGCTTAAATTAATTTTGTCTTTGTCTGAACTTTACATAAATGTAAGCAACAGTGTAATTTGGTGTCTGGCTTCTTTCCCTCAAATATATGTTTGGGAGCGTCATCCAAATGGGTCGAATACACTCCTAGTATACTTCATTTTCATTGTGTTAACTACAGCATAATCTAGGCATCTTACTTTCTGTTGATGGACATTGAAGTAGCTTCTTGGTAGAGGCTAATTATGGATGGAGCTGTTTTGAGTATTGTTGAATACGTCCACTGGTGTATGTATGTGCTTGTTTCTGTTGATGGTAGAAGAACTTGATTGGTTAAACTTCTGGAATATTTATTCCACTGATACATTAATCTATCATTAATTTAGAGGATTTTGACCTGGTAAATCTTCTGTCACAACTGAAGTAGTGACTAAAGAAAGTTGTGTTATGGAAGTAAGAAATGTCTCATGTAAGCATCTATATTCACAAAATTATTTAAAGAATGTTCAAAATGATCCATGCAAAAGATGGAGAAGTGGTATCAAACTGCTACCAATTGTATCCTCTTCATTAGTTGTCTATGAGATCTTGGAAAACATATTTAATTTTTCTTTATGTATCTGACAGAATAATTGTTCATGCCTCTTTAGTTCCGAAATTTCATAACTTTATGATCTAAATAGTCATCTCTGAAATTCATTATGCAAAGTGCTGGAAAATTAATGCAAAGGAGAATTTTGCATCAATTATTTAGATCTATTTATTGTGTTTCCTCACTATTTAATTTGGTACACACATATATATACTGAAATAATCAAGTCTTTGTCAGTTCTCGGTAGTATCTTTATCTCAGGTATCAAAATATGGTCATGTTAAGGAATGACAAACCACACAGCTTTGTAGTGATTCTTGTTCTAAAGAAGGAGAGAGTAAATATATGTGGATCTCATGGATGGGTCTAGAAATGCCTGTAGAATGAATAAAACATTGGATGAAAAATGTAGATGGTAAGAAGAGAAAGGTGGGTTGGAAAGTAAAATGAATATTTCTAAATGGGCTTTCAGCCGACTAAACTAAGATCCTTGGAAACAAAAAATAATATTCTCTTTCTAAACAAAATGTTCACTTCAGGGATATCTTTACATTTGAGATGGTACTTACAGTACAAGAAAAAATTACACCAAAAATGTTTCATGTAAGTTTCATTTTATTTTCCTACAGAGCCCAATCACCTAAACAGTTTTGCCTTTTGAATTTTTGTATTATCCCTTTACTTGAAAACTCCAAAGTTTTTGTGGAATTAAAACTAAGTACCTCCAGACCATGTATCAGTCAGGGTCCAGCAAGAAGCAGATGGTTAAAAAGAGTAAGTTCAGAGGATCTAATGTACAAAATTGTGTTTATAGTTAATGATACAATATTGAATATTTGGAAGTTTCTGAGTAGATCTTGAGCGTTCTCACCCCCAAAAGGGAGATGTGTTAATTATCTTGATATTGGTAATTATTCCACAATATATATGTATGTCATATCATTACATTGTACACTTTAAATTTTAATATCATATTTGTCAATTATTCCTCAATAAATTTAGGATAAAAAGAAATTTGAGGAAAGAAATTAACAAAGGGACTGTTTACAGACATGTGGGTAGGATGTAGAAAACTGAAACAGCACAATGTTATAGGGCAAGTGAAAGCACAAATCTATTATCATCCTATTATCTTAGGTCTGGAGAATCAGATGGAGAGTAGTCAATGAATTTGAGAGGTGAGTGTGTGAGAAGGTCTTCTCTGACAGTGGTGTTGACATATTCAGTTCCAAGTGGTAACATAGGAAAGAAAATGAAGGAAAAATGGAACAAACTCACATTCTTCCCTTCTGATTTCTTGCTAGGGCTCCCCATTGGCTGAAACCAACATAAAGCCAGACGATAAAATATCCTGTTGATAAAGTCATGTGGGTCAGTCTTCAGGACACAGTGTACAGTGAAAAAGAAATAAGGAAAATGGATCAGGATGGGGAGGACAGAAAAGCCAGGACAGACACATGGGTCAATTCATGGGTCATTTGAAAACCTCCAGTGTATTGTGGTTTTATCTGAACCCTATTCCAGCCATGGCTACCACAACAAGCTTAATTTATTCTCAATCACCAAAATTAGTGAAATCAACACTATCTCATCCTTATCACCATCTTTCCCTCCTATCTTTTCCCTTTCCCTCCACACCCATTACTTTTTCAAAGATGACATGTAGGTGCCTGTGTGGTTTTGTTGTTCTTGTTGTTTTTGTTTGTTTGTTTTCTTTTCTTTTAGAAAATACAGATGTGAAGCATAAAATCCACAGTAATACCAGTATTTCTCTCATTTCCAACATACAACTATGTTTATCTTTTTTGGAATTGGTCTTTTTTTTCACTTTAATATTAGCTTTTTTTTTAGTATAGTTGACAATGTTTTATTAGTTTCAGGTGTACACATTGGTGACTTGACAAGTTTATACATTATGTTATGTTCACCACAAGTATAGCTACCATCTGTCTCTTCACATCATAGAATTGGTCTTCAAATCTAATTAGCCAATCAAATCTTTGGAATTTTGGTAAAACATTATTTGGTCCACTAAAACTCACTACATGTTCATGGGTTTATATTTACTCTTTTCATACAATCTAAAATTTCCCCACTTGCAGCTCCTCCTTTTTCAAGATTCAAAAACATGCTCACATTTACTTGGTAACTGAATCTTCATATAATGAGGAGAGAGAGGGAGAGAGAAAAAAAAGCAAAACAAAACAATAAATCCTTGTGCCACAAAGACTGTCATTAATATAAAAACTAGAATAATATACTTCAAATCTAGAATGAGATTGCCCCTCCTAAGGACATGCACCAATTAATTTTCCCTGCTCCAGTGATCTTCCCTAAGAGCAAATTAGTGATTTGTCATTTGTGCTTTTCTTTCTNTTCTTTCTTGGAACACTGGAGCATAAATCCACTTTCCTTTCACCTATATCATAGCTTCTTTATTCTGTTTTTCCTGTGTGTTTCATTGGAATTTATACCATTTACTATTTGTGCTTGTTCTTTCCATGAGTCTACCTGAAAGAAGCCTTATTAGAGAGAATGTTGAAAGTCTACCTTATCTTTGGAGATTTCCAAGTTCTCATTGGCTGACATTTGGTGAAGTACCAATCCCTGGTCCAGGTTTATATCTGAGTAATTGGTGTTATTATAACTGAATACCCAAGGTACAATATTTGTCAACTAGTGCATACCACTTTTGTCCAGTTGTTTCAGAAGATGGATGTACATTAAGGATTCTATTTCTTTCTAGTGCTAACATCAAAGATACGTGTTCATTTATTCTTTAAAGAAACAAAATAGATCTCTTTAGATAAATCAATCAAATATTGTTTCCTTAATATTATGGATGTTTGAAGTAGAAATATTTTTTTTATTTTTGAATGCTTAATATATCTAAATAGATCTATTTAGTTAATATATACATTGTATGTAATATGTGTATATGTATATGTACACACTTATATATTGTAAACATGCCCTTTTGTGTTTGATTTATAAACATAACCCAGGAGCCCGGGATCATGACCTGAGCTGAAGGCAGATGCTTAACCAAATGAGCCACCCAGGCGCCCAAGTACTGGTTTTCTTATAAATCTCCCCTCACGCCATTTAAGAGTGACAGAGCTTTCAATCTACATGGAACAGAAAATAAGGGCAAGAAGGATTGCACATGTGCCTTGAAGCTCACAAGGATTAGATAGGCATGCTTCAACATGGAAATGATGTTTAAACTCCCCAATACTTTAATCCTATAGGCTTATATTTTCATGCAAGACTATTATATACTACTTAACTTCTTAGTTATTGAATTACTAAATCTTGCATTAAAGAGAAAATGAATTCTGTCTTATTAATATACTACGAAGAGTGTCAGCCACATAATGTAGAAAATTTCCTACCACTCACAAACAAACTGAAATAAGTACCTTTGCTCTGAGTTAGCCACATTTCCCATTGATGCTTTATTGTATTTTAGATGATAAATTCCAATCAGTTTAACCTTTTGCTTATCAATTCATTTTATTGAGGTTGTCTGGTTAAATCCTGATAAATATCTTTACCTGTAATATTTTGGTCTATATTTGTCCTGTTACCAGATTATATGCAAGCATGTATTATAAGAAATCAAAAATGTACTTTCAGAGATACTTTATTTTAAAACTGCTATAGTAGAAAGTATAGTTCAGTAAAATAATCAATATTAAAATATAATGTTTAATATTTCAGTTTCAAATTAATTTTCATTTATTAACTTTTTGAAATTAAATTTTAAAATTAATTTCAAATCAGAAATTCTATTTAAATTTATACATTTTGCTGTAATATCACTACAATAGGACTTAGGTTGACTTAAGTGATACACATGATAGATAGCTTAAGTGATATTTACTATATGGCAGGTATTAGTCTAAGTGTTTAGTATGTATTAACATAATTAAATTTCACATAGTCCCATGATATAGTTACGTTGTATTTTTCATTTTAGTAGTGTTGAATATCAGTCGTGAGAAGTTTAGTGAGTTTCGCAAGGTCAAATGCTACCGAATTTTGAGGTGGTTACAAACCCAGGCAATATAATTAAAGAACTCACAATTTTTATCTTTTTCCTATACTAAATTGTAGAATTCCATTTTTAATACTAATTTATATAATAGAAAACTACTCTTACAATTAATGCATTTTAAAATAAAATGTACATAGTGTATAAATAGTAAAATTAACAGAAAAATTGTAAAAGGAACTCACCTTTAAAATGGAAGAAAAACATCCAATTCGGTAATTAATTTATCAATAAACATAATATAACATTAAGGAAAGTGCAGCAATATTTATGATAAAGAACAGATATGCAAACAATCCTTTGCATCACACCCATATCTCAGATTTAAAAGCACAGAAATTTCAATAAAATTCTGGAAACTAAAATTAAGAAGAGGCACGAAATAATTGCAGTAGATACGACAAATAATTCAGACATTTATGGTATAGAAATTCACTCAAATTCAGAATAAATTTGGTTGTTCAACAAACATAAATAATTAAAATATTTATTGTCAGTAACAAAAGAAAAATAAATTGTAGAAAATATATGGAAATGGAAAATATGTTATGAATAAAATATCTTCTATTTTGGTAGTGTTTCATTGCCCCAATAAAAAACTTAGTAGAATTTTATTGTTAACAATCTTGGATCCCACAGAAAGTGATATGATAAGATGATGTGGAGGCAAGAGTGCTCATCGTGTAAGATCTGGGCTTCTCATCTTTACATAGTTATGGAAAATAAATTAACAAGATAAGGAAAACTTAATATTCTCCCAAATAATTGTGTTTAGGCAGATTAAAGTAGTTCCCTATATAAGATTCAAGGTGTCAGTAACATGAGTTCAATGTTGTGTATTATTGTGCCTCATCGCAGAAGAATATCATATAATTGTTTTGAATTAAAATTAGGAAGTTGAAATAAAAATAGTGAAAATATGTAACTAAGTATTTGAAACCATACATATATATATATTACATGAATACACATGAATCAAAGAGCTAGGTGGAATGATAAATGAATATTTTCTTGGTGTAAATGATGTTTAAATTTAACAAATAAAAATATATGTAATTTATAACTATATGCACATTTAGCCCTATATAGATGTGCCTCAGTATACTTATGATTTCTTTTCCATAAATGGAGAGAAAGGGAGACCAGAGGCGGATATTTTTGAAGCAAATGAAATGGTATTTATTAATACAGACCAGAATTATTATAGTTTATTAACTTTCTACCAAAACTACCATCAGGGTATAAGTGTGCATATTTTATCTTTTATCATAAACCTTATCACTGCAAACTTTTTTCCTAAGAGAAACTTTTGTCTAGCCTTTTCTTTGGCCATGATCCCATCATAACCACAATGGCTTAAACTCTTTCTGTGTTTTGATTTAATCTAGAGCTAGGGTCTGCGTACTGAGACTCTCAATTCCGACCCTCCACTGTTTCCGTAAATGGCATTTTATTGGAACACAGCTACAACCATATGTTTTGTATTGTCTGTGGCTGCTTTTACTAACAGCAGAATTGAGTAGTTACGACAGACTATATTTGTCATGAAGCCTAAAATATTAACTGTCAAGGCCATTAGGAAAAGTTTGCCACTGCCCTAGAGCAGGAGACTGTAATGTTAGAATTCCCTGAATCATGACTTCTGTTTACAATTCCAAGAATTTTTTAAACTCCTGCTGGCATATCATTAAACAGATAGAATGTAGAAAAGAAGTTTTTGTCATGGAGTGTGTTTTGGGGAAAGAATAATCCCTTTTATTCAGTTCTTCTAAGGATTTAATAATTTTGGTCTTGGGAATCAGAGCATGAGATTGACAATAGAGATAAATAGAAAATATGAAATATATATATATATAACCGCATAATCTAGGTACCATATAACATATTGTGCTTCTAAATTTATACAGGTTGGTAGTAGAAAATTTTATGTTGAATTTATAAACTCAGTGATACACACTTGTAGGCAGACAACCACATACACTTCATATTTATTAAGCTCATGCTATCCCATGAGCATACTTAATAAATCCTTTGCTGGATTCTGACTCCAAATATGCTATTTTTTGCCTTTGAGTATCTTTACATTTTGTCATGACCATGCCCTGATCTGTTGCTGTGTTATAATGCTGAGTCTGGCATGTGTAGGCTACAGCCTAATTTGTTCTATTTTAATGATGTGCATTAAATTGCCCTAGTGCACCTTGACTTTTTACAATCAATAAACATGATTAATATGTCTAAAAATGATAGTGTGTTTTAAAAATAGCACTATAAGTCACTGTTTAGGTTGAATACATCTTATGAAATTAGCAGGTGAGTATTTTCTGTAGCTGATGATTAAAGTTGCTATTCTGGGAAAGTGACAACATATAAATATATCTCAGGGAAGAAGGCATGGATATTTTGTCCCAATTAATGTCTGCACATCTTGACCCTTCTGTTTACATGACAGAGAGCCAACGTGGGTCTCATTTGTAAGAATGACCTATTTTAAGAGAGCGTACGATTAAAGAAAAACTGATCTAAGAACCAGTCCTAAAGACTGTCCTCTCATTTGCTCACAATATACAGAAGTGCTTATCCTAAAAAATAAACCTCCCAAACCCATTTTGTGACCTTATTTTTGTTGGAATAATTAATTTTCCCAAATATTTATTCCCTCTTTTATCAATAATGCAAACTCTGTGGGAGGTAAACAGAAAATGTCTCTATGTTAATTTTTATATGTGACAACATTTAATAATAACAACATATCATATTTTCTTTGTACTAGTAATAATAAACATAAAAATCCCTCTAAAAATAGCACGATTGCCTTGCTGCTTCCTTAAGATGGATTTGTATATGATGTTGGGGGGATTTTAATTACTCATCAGAAGTATTAGTTTCAGCCTTAATCATAGGCAGTGTATTTAATTATTCCCTGTATACAGTTGGAGGTTCACTAAGTCTGAATTGGGCATGTGTCATTCCTATCACCACCCATTTTCAAACACCAAGTAGAAGAGACCTAAGTGAATAATATATTAAATACAGTAATACATAATCAGAAAACATTTCTTAAGCATCTATTATAGGGAAAGCATTCAAGGGAGTAATGGGATGGAGAATGAGAATGGTTTCTGTTTGTTGATTCGCTTGTTTTCATCTTTCCAGTGTATAATAAATTGTTGGACGAGTTTTCAGTCAAGAGATCTATTAAGTTTTTGTTTTGTTTTGTTTTGTCTGTCTTATTTTGAGAGAGAAAGAGAGTGAGGAGAGGGGCAGAGGGAGAGAAACTCAAGCAGACGCCATGTGAGCCACGGAGCCCTATGAGGGGCTCGATCTCATGAAGTTGAGATCAGGACTCCTGTCAAAATCAAGAGTTCAGTGTTTAACCCAGTCCCACAGTCGTTCCAAGAAATCTATTAAGTTAAAACATTATCAGAATGCGTATAGTTGATCATTAGGGTGGAAACAATCTAATAAGAAAATTTCAAAAATTCAGCAGAAACAGTAGATAACAAATTTACTAATTCAGAGATTAAGATTAGTTCTAATAAAAAATAAAGTAAATAAAAATGAAACTTTCAGAAGTAAAGATAGCTGCTTATGTTATCTATGGTTCCTTTTTAAAGATTTTTCTCTGAGTATAAATAGAGTGAGGAGTTTTTAACAGGCAAGGCTTAATTCAAGCTGTTTTGTTTTTTAATGATGGATGATGGAATAAAATGTTATGAATTGTGTATGCTAAGAGATAGTCTATAAAATAAAAATCAGAATCATGATTTAAAAAGAGTTTTGATGACAAAGATGATGGTGCTAAGAAATGCAATTAAATTTCAGTATGGATCAAGATTAGGTCCCATATTTCAGTCAAAAAAAAAATGACCTGTACAGCACTGGCTACCAAGGGTTTTCGTTCACTGCAATCTACATCATTCTACAAATACAGTAGCGGTCATAAAGTCAATGCAGACTAGGTTGGATAACAGAAGTCTAGGATTCATAACAACTGAGGCTCTGCTTCTGAAATCATATCTTGACTATGTGTTTATTTATGAAGCTAATTTGCAAAATTGGATGTTTTCAGATAAACATATTCAGGAGATTAGAAATCTAAAGCCCTTTGTATTCTATTTAGTGAAATGAGACTACCTGCAGCATTAGAAGAAAAAAAATACTGAAAACTACTATCATGAAATGAAATTGTTGGTTCACAACCTTGGGAGTTGCACATGAAATGTGAAACTGCCCTCCCCGCCATGAAAGGCGAGGAGAAATAGAAGAAAGGAGTAGACCACTACAGAATGTTAAGATGGTAGTTTAGATAAGTAGTGGGACTTACCTAAAAGATTTGTTTTTGTTGGCTGCAAGAGAACATCTCCTCAGCCTCTGTCCAGAATCTTAAAAGTTTACATAGAAGGCTTAACTGAGATCAGTCACATATTCAGGCCAGAGGATCTTAAAACACCTTACTCTCTCAAGGCTGTGTCCTTGGAATGGCTGCTAGTGTGGGAATAGTATACTGAATGTAGATTCCAAGGGCTCAGGAGAAGGTGAGGATCCTCTCTGATTGCCTCCTCCCGCTCTGAGGTAAACCGGAAGTCATGCCCTCTCGTGCTATCTCCCAACAGCAAACTTCCTATATTTAAAGGATTGCCCCATGAGAAAGATGGATGCCTACTGTTTTGGGAGCATTACTAGGATCAGGTGGATGAAGTGGTTGATGCAGTTTTCTGCTGACTAGGAACAGTTTTGCAATAATGAGAAAAATCACCAATTGAGATATGTCAACTTGTGAGAAAACACTTTCAGTTATGTAGCACAGGCAATTCTTATTACACTAAATATAAGTGTTGTATTAAATGTCCTCTAACATTTCTTTCAAGTCCACAAGTCTATGATTAATTTTGCCTAAACATTGGCTTGTTCGGTTAATGTAAGTATATTGGGAACAATTGATTTGTGCTCATTCTTGGTCAGGAAAATGCAAAATCTTGCATCTTGTTTTTATTTTTTTAAACAGCCATAGATAGTAGTATTATTTTTAATAAAGTACTATTAATATATATTAGAAAGATGAGTAATTAAAGAAAAACCTTTGACAATTATCCTAAGCTAAAAAATATGTGTTACATCTCATAGCAATCTTTTAGGCTCTAGATGTTCCTTATGTAGCTGTTTCTCACATTTAAATGTGTTTTAGCATGATTTTTAGAGTGCCTTTTGCAGCCTTATGTATCAAGCTAACAACAAGAGGCCTCTGCATATACTCCCATGACATGTAGCTTGCACACTTACATTTGTTGCTGTGTTTTGAATTTGTATCATTCCTCACAAGCATAATTACCCACAGTGTTAATCAAAATCTTGACAACGATTTTGCCTGACAAAATTATGATTTCACAATTATTATTTTCATGATATTGCATCATTCACTAGTAGATAACTATGGTCACAATTATAAAATAGATAGAACATATTTATTTAGAGGTTTCTATCTTGGTAAGCTGTTCGGTGCTTCATTGATATCAAATTGTAATACTTCAACTTCGCTAAAGGATCACTGGAGATGGTAATTTCATTCACTAATCAATTAAAATTCCCCCGAGAAATGTGCTTCAAGGAGGATAATGTGGCTTTCTATTCACTAAGTGTGCTGGGCCTGGTTGGGCCATAGGAGTTGGCTGAATTATTTCCTTTTCTGCTAGGGTGGTGTGTTTCTGAAATCAACAATGTAAAGATCCCTGCACTTGAGCAGCATTACTTTGACGATCCTCTGTAAATATTTGGCTGTCAGAATTTTAACTCCTAGTGATATACCAATCCCAAGGGAAATCCATTATCATAATAGAGAACAAAGCATGTCGAGGGGAGATTTTTCTGCCTAGAGTGTTTGTATTTACTTCCAGTAGTGTTCTTTTCAATTTGGTAGGGCCCTCCAAAGGGAATGGAACAAATTTCTTTGGGTTCTACATTTTGGCAAAATGATCTGAAAATATACATGACTCAAATTTACTTCTGAAGTGATCTCTGTAGTTTCAGACTGTTGTCAAGATTCTGATGTTTGAAATGACAGCTTCGTATCCCTAGTCACTGAAGAAGTCAAGAAGGGTAAAAATTATTAATGAGACTCATTATTTTGTCATTTATAAGATTTTGTTAGAGTTTTCACACTTCCATATGTTTTATAGGTTGCTCTATAATAATTTATCGTGCAAAATAGTCTTGTAGTAAAAATATGTAGCAAGCAGAAAGGGAGAGAATATGTAGTAAGAAAAATTTAACTAATCTACAATTTCTTATTTTTTTTCATTGGAGGAGTTTGCAAGTATTTCAGTGTCTGAAAGTGTGTAAGAATAGTATTTTCATGCTATATTAAGTGGAAATTAGAATAAATATTTCAGAAATTATTAAATCTATGCCCTACATGTAGAAAAAAGATTATGCATTATATATACAACTATATTTTTTTATAGTTTTTAGCATGACATTTAAAGAAGAATTCCTTCTGTCAAAAAGAACTTGCACAGAAATAGATACAATAAAATATGCCTATATGAAATTAGGACTCCTCTTCTCTTCCATTAATCTAATTCATTTTATTGTACAAAGTTCTCTTATAAATGCATCTGTGCACTGTGGAAATGTCACTGAATGTAATAGAGGAAATTCCTGGGAGATTTATCATGGGATGTAATTTTTAAATTACCCATATTGTTGTGCTGGACAGGATCACAGATGAAACTTATTTGAAATCACTGGTTCTTAGATGATCTTGAAAAGCTTAAAAGGTCACCAGACTACCCACTGTGACTGAAACTTAAAACATATGTTAAAATGCAACAGAGAAAAATTTAGCCCAGACATAATCATCCCAATGTCTTAACGTGAAATATTTTTGGCTTCTGCTAAATTATTTTCAAGTGTTAAGGCCCGGCTTACTTTCTTTTTTTAGTTAACAGTGTATACTATAGAGTAAAGGGGCATATGGATGAACTGATAGGCTTAAACAAATTACAAGTGGTTGGTCCAAAATGTTGATTCATTGAATATTGATGAAGCGACTGTGTCCCTGCCCTCTGAGATGTCAATTAAAGGCAGTAAATAAGAGCATGTGAATGGTTTATAAGATGCATAAGAATAATACAAATATTTATAACAGTTTTTAAGGAGCTATAGGATAGCAGACATAGAGGCTGATGAAATTACAACTGGAGATTATATATATTTGTATATACATATACACACACATGTGGTTGGTGCATTCATTTACACAGGGAAAACTTAAAAGCCAAGCTTTTACCTCCTTAAGTAAGAACGCAGATCAAGATCACTGGCAATGCAAAAGTCAGCCTAAGAGGTAGATAAAATACTAAGTGATATCCACAGAACAACCAAGTCTCTGCATAAAAGAAAGAGAAGCTTTCAACAAAATTTAGTTTAAAACTTGGAAGTTATTTCATAAGTTTTAGTTTTCTAAGTTATATTCGACTATGACATATTTGTAAGAACTTAATTTTTAATTTTATTGTATATTATTACATTTTATTAACTAATTATTAAATTTAGAAATTCATGAGAAATTTAACAGAGTTGGGGTTGAAAGTACCAGAAGAAAAAATGGATTATTTTAAAAAATAAAACAGAAAAGGGGCACCTGGGTAGCTCAGTCAGTTTTGCATCCACTTCTTGGTTTTGACTCAGGTCATGATCGTGGGTCCTGAGATGGAGCCCCACCTGCAGTCTCCATGATCAGTTGAGAGTCGGCTTGAAGATTATCTCCCTCTGCCCCTCTCCCCACTCACATGGGCTCACACATTTTCTCTCTCAGAGGAATAAATAAATCTTTTTTAAAAAATTCAAAAGAAAACAGAAAAAATATCACTCAACAAAAAATACAGTAGGCTGCTATAGTTCCAACTTGCATTCTTCTTCCCTCAAAGCAGAGACTGTTTAAAACCTATTTGCCTCTGGAAGATCACTGAATAAATAAATAGATGAGATACAGTATCCAGTGTCCAGAGGGAATAAAAAAGAAAAAGAATACACTGCTCTATTTAAGATAGATCTCCTTTGAATGAGTGAAGTAATATTCATGGCTATTAGGTTCACATTAACTTCACATTTAGTTAAGGCTTGTAGGGTAAGGTGTCATTTGAGACTCTCCACCCAACAGAAAACCAGTGGTATGTGCAAATTAAAA
Source organism: Ailuropoda melanoleuca (assembly GCF_002007445.2). NCBI lineage: Eukaryota > Metazoa > Chordata > Mammalia > Carnivora > Ursidae > Ailuropoda > Ailuropoda melanoleuca. The sequence goes on from NC_048218.1 coordinate 20,442,517, forward strand.
AGAAACCAAAAGAAAATCAAAAAGAGTTTCATTATTCATATTTTACCAGAAAGCAGATATTTCCATATAAACAAAAATACTGTAAAAAAATGGAGTTTTCACATGATGCATTTTTTAAAGAAGTCTAATTGTCTGAAAACGACAAAGTCAGAAAAGAACAATAATAATATGAGAAAAAATGCAAATAGCATGCAGAAAATTATATTAGTAAAAATATGTGGCAAGTACTATGCAATTTGGTGGGCATAAAATATTTGGAGATTCAATGTTTTTATAGCTGAACCAATTAAAATACAACTAATCAATCCTTAAATGTTTCTGAGAATGGCTGTTACTATGACATATTTGAGAACATGGCAGCCAAAGTCTGCCATCTTTCCAAATTCCTGAACAGTGAAAAGCAGCAAGATTTACATTGTTTTATAGGCTCAACTGCAATCTTCTCTACTATAGTATCTAATCTTTGTTTTCTGTTAGAAACAAGCATTAAAATTATCAAAGTGATTGGGGTGCCTGGGTGGCACAGCGGTTAAGCATCTGCCTTCAGCTCAGGGCGTGATCCCAGCGTTATGGGATNGCTATAGTATCTAATCTTTCTGTTAGAAACAAGCATTAAAATTATCAAAGTGATTATTCATGTTAGCAAATTAAAAACATTTTCTATACTCAAAAATCCTTCCAATATTCTATTAAAGACTGTTTGTTTTAGGCTTGATCACAATCAAATAGTGGAAAATGATCCTGTAGATAGAAGTGGTAGCACTTGAGAGAGACACACTCATGCTCCCCTTCCCATGAGGGCAAGTCATCAGATTCGTCTACTTTTGTCTTTACTTATTTGGANGGTCTACTTTTGTCTTTACCTATTTGGATTAATCACGTGGGGTAGCAATCCTCTTTTTAATGTGGAAATACAGTAGATAAGATCATGCTCATCCCTTTTATTTCAAGGATTTATAGTCCATATTGGAAACTTGACGTTTCCTCCATAATCTCCTTGTGTCCAGTCAGTACCTCAATTAATAAACAAATTTCCCTAGATTTACTACTTCCTTATCTCCTTCTTTGGTCTATGACTAAATTAACAATTAATAAAGCTAAGAGCTACCAAAAACTTAGAGAGCATGTCAGCTACTAAATTAATTAATTAATTAATTTATTTATGAAAGAGAGGGAGAGAGCAAGAAGGCAAGGTGGCAGGGAGCAGCAGAGAGAGAGGAAGAGAGAATATTAAGCAGGCTTCATGCCTGGCATAGATCAAGAGTTGGACGCTTAACCTACTGAGCNCGTCTACTTTTGTCTTTACTTATTTGGATTAATCACGTGGGGTAGCAATCCTCTTTTTAATGTGGAAATACAGTAGATAAGATTATACTCATCCCTTTTATTTCAAGGATTTATAGTCCATATTGGAAACTTGACGTTTCCTCTGTAATCTCCTTGTGTCCAGTCAGTACCTCAATTAATAAACAAATTTCCCTAGATTTACTACTTCCTTATTTCCTTCTTTAGTCTATGACTAAATTAACAATTAATAAAGCTAAGAGCTACCAAAAACTTAGAGAGCATGTCAGCTACCAAATTAATTAATTAACTAATTAATTAATTTATGAAAGAGAGGGAGAGAGCAAGAAGGCAGGGTGGCAGGGAGCAGCAGAGAAAGAGGAAGAGAGAATATTAAGCAGGCTTCATGCCTGGCATAGATCAAGAGTTGGACGCTTAACCTACTGAGCCACCCAGGCACCCCTACCAAATTTATTTTTAAGTTTGGATCTCAGACAGGATAGCCATTGCTGTTACAGCAAATAAAAACAACAATACAACGTAAGTGTATCACTCGTAAATCTGAGACTTGTTTTGCTCTGCCTAGGAATAGTTCATGCTCAATCTCAGATTTATATTTCTATATCTATAGCTACATCTATGTCTTCATTCATGACAAAGATTCAGTTCTTTTTTTTGGCCTAGAAATTTGATAACAAAGTAAGACACACAAAGAAAGAGTCAGAACTTTGAAATTCTAGGGTTATGAGAAATTTCATATTTTTCTTTTGTGTGTGATGAATCCAATACTGAAAGAGTTATATAATTTCCCTCCCCCAGGGGATAAAACTATTGTTAGTGTTTGCAGTACAGAAAAATATCTCTTAGCTCCCTTTCTATGGTACATTCCTTTAGGCTATAAACTTTTTTTTTACCAATAATAAGAGTACTTTTAATGTGTTCTACATTATTCTGAATGCTTACTGGTTTTAATTCATTTATTTTTTTTTTTAAAGATGTATTTATTTATCCTGGAGAGAGAGAAAGCAAGCACTGAAGCAGAGGTGGGGGGAGCGGCAGAGGGAGAGAAACACAAGCAGACTCCTCACTGAGTGTAGAGCCTGACATGGGGCTGGCTCCTACAACCCATGAGATCAGGACCTGAGCTGAAACCAACAATCGGATAGATGCTGTACCAAATAAGCCATCCAAGTGTCCCTTAATTCATTTTACCTTTTATAAAGCAGTAAGATCACCCCATTTAGCCAATGAAGAACCAGTGAAACTAGATTTTACAGGATTTTCTCTAGATCACGGAGGAAGTGACAATGGAGACCTAGAGCCAGATGTTTAATCATTTACTAGATTGCTGCTTTTTTGCTGGTAATGTTTAAAATGGAAGGCTAGATTTTTATACAGGAAATAATCGGATTTCAATTTTAATGGCAGAATGACTGGCTAATATAATCCTTCTCTCTTTCTCAAAGGGCAGCATTTTCTTGTAGACATTATAGGATCAGGAAACCATAAGACAGCAGCATTAATGTCAATATTCTGAGAGTGCGAATACACAAATGAACAATGGCCAGGATAAATATAAAAATAGAACTCTGATGCGCAAGCTGTAGCAACCCACCCAAGAACCACCAAATTATTCACAGTAACTAGCCTGTAAGTCAGACTTTTAGGAAGTCAGACTGTTGTCTTTAGTTACCAGTCCACATACCCTCTGCAACAATCAACTCAAAATGATCAAGACTTGATTAATAACTCACAGCTTCCCTAATTTTTGTATTCCCAATGTAGGGGCAAGCAGAGGAAACCAAATGTGTACCCTTAACCAATCATAGAGGACGCCCCCCTCCTAATTAGCCTGCCTACAACTACTCCATGCCAACATCATCCAATCAGGACATACCTGAAGCCTTCCTTCTCTTCCCCCCTTTATAAAGCTTTACTACTCCTCTGTCTGCCTTTGAGTCTCTGCCAAAACACAAATGACAGGGTTGATTCCCATTTTACGGCCAGCTCTAAATAAATAGCCTCTTCTTGTTCTTACTTGTTTAGTCATCACTTCTTACAATCCTGTAATATTTTGAACCTGGCTTGACCTTACTTGCTTTGAGTAATGTTGGTCCAGGTTATGCTATAATTCATGCTATTCTTACTCTATATGTTTAAGACACACCAGACTGCATTTGTTCCAATAGTTTCTAGTATGTGCATGTGTGTGGATGGAACAAACAGGATTGGGGTGTGTGTATTTGGGGGGGTTATCAGTGAACTTATGTTGAGGCAATTAAAAACTTGATGCAATAGTGGTAAATCAGAACAGTTGCTGACTACGATTGTCTGTGGTTAACTAGTTTCCTTGTATAATCTTTGAAAATTACGTCCTCAAATTCATTTTCCCTTTCCAAACATAACTCCTGTTACCAACACAACGTGAGACTGGAAATTTCTATACAATACTGAGTAATTTGGGAGGTTAGTCTTCCCTCTACATCCAAGTTTGATCAATTACTTTTCTCATATGTGGATATACTATTTGAGGTGAAAATTTTTGTTATCCACTCTGGTTTTTCCAACGATCCTCAAATTGTAAGAATACAGCTAGGATGTTGTATTTCTTTGACTTTGGAAATGTTTTTGGAACATAAAGCAAAAGATAACTTGAAGTCAATGTCTCTAAATAATTTGAATTTTACATATATATATGAAGATATATATATATATGAAGATATATATAAATTTGAAGGTATATATAAATTTGAAGATATTTTAATTGGTTTCTCGGACAAGGAGATGAAAAGGGATGCCTTTATGAGTAGTACCAGTGATAGAATAATTTCCTAACATTCTAGCAGCTGATATGATTCAAGGTTCCCATGACTTCAGGAAATCAATCATCCACTCCAGAGCCATGCTGTAGAGACAAGTGGAGCATGGGGCAGAAGGTAGTCTGGTCATCTGCAAACCTGCAGCAGACAATATGGCTCTATAGAGGGTTTGCCTTATAGAGACATACAGAATCGAAGATAACTGAGATACACAGTCTCAATGCACTAGTTAAGTTACTCAGTTACCAGTAACCAATTGAAAGCATATTTAAGGCGGGAAAAATCTGATGTCTTATGGTATATAAAATGGTTCTTTATTTCCTTGTTTAACCCTCTTCCTATCCTTTGGTCTTCAATTGTTTTAACACCTAATTCCAGTCAGCTTAAAATCCCCATTACAATGAAGGTCTGTTTCCTAGTTGAAGAATTGTCTCTGCTTTCTTTTTCTTCAGAAAGAATCCCAATTCTTGTGCTGCTTCAGCACTTTCCTCCAGTTACAGCGAGATAGATTATCAGGCTCTTGTTAGATGAGCTGTCAAGAATATTGAGCCCTTATTGTGCAAATAAATTTTAAGGACCAAAATGACAAAGATTGCTCCCAAAAAACCTCAGGAAAGATTCAGGAATTTTCAGCACAGATTAGCTATAACATAAAAGGAAAACCATAAGTACCTATGAAACACATAATTTAGGGCATTTAATTTTGGGAAATGACATTTGTATCTTAACATGGAAAAATATTTTGGTAAATTTGTATAACATTGACAATTTTTTTCTGACAAAACTGGTATTGTTTCTAAATCACGTGCATGTTACTCCAGAATCTGTAGCCCAACAAAATCTTCGATTTTTCTGGAAAATGGGCTCAAGTTAACTTAGTCTTAAATAATTTTCTTTTGACTATCTTTATAAAAATAAATTCCAATCAGTAATAGTTTTTACAAAGTGATGTCTGCCCCTAGTCATAGGATAAAAATCAGTCTCTCATGGGCTTGCCGAGGTGATTCTACTTGTTTTGTTTAAGATGTTTGTAGATAAAATTAATGAAAGCAGTAAATTTTAGCATGAACATGAACAGCAATGTCTACTTTTCACTATTGCAGCAAAAAGCTAGTGAATATATATAAAAAGACAGCTTATCAGGGTGGAGTTTGCCATTCTGGTCTCCAAGTCTAGCATGTGAACTCAATGGAAATAATCTCTATAAGCAACCACTCCATACACTTTTGCATTTATGGAATTCCAGCCTAGCTCTCTGCATTTAAAACAGGCAATCTAAACATGTTCTCGGCGGATAAGAATAAGCCCCGAAGAGCTACTCTTTAAACTTTATATTTTTCCACAGGAACTAGACTTCAAAGATATTCTGAAACACCATAAAGTCTCAAACCGCAGTGCCTGCAAACTTCGCACATGGCTCCCATTGACATCATCAGAATTCTAGGCGCATGGACTGAGGGCAAAGCACAACCTTTTATATGGTCGACAATATGTTTGAAATGACTACAAAAATGTTTGAAACTTCAAACACTGTACTGACTTTATACTTTGAAAGGACACTTAGTTTTAAGAACTCAACTGTCTAAATATGCTGGGTTTTACTAATTTAATTTCAAATTTTAAAAACTTTAGGGGATTTTTCTTAATTATTTGAAAGTCAAAATTAAATTAACTGAAAACATCAAAAAAGTCGAAGTACTTTATAGTGGCTCTTAAATATCCTTTTATTAAGTTATTTCTGCAGAGTATTCATTTATTAAGTATCTAATAATAACCAACAGAAGTTGCCACCCAGTCATTTGGGAAAATCAAATCCACAGAATAAAACTTCAGTGTTAATTAAACATTGTAAAAACAAAACTAAAAACCACCTATAATATAGCAGGAGATATTTACAAAATAAATATAACATTTTAAGTGCCATTAGCTAATCATATTTGTATCTAAGCTTCCTGAGTTTTTAATGCCTTCGGTTCCCTGTGTTGTAGGTCTGTTCTTCATTAGATGTTAACCCAGTTAGGGATCTAAGACATGCTTAGTGCTGTTCTGATTCCTGGAATTATGTGGCATTACTTTTCTGTGTCTAAGTAAAAAGATTTAAGAATTAGTTTTTAACCATCTTTCTTAAGGTATCCCTCAGATCATGGAATTCCATATTTCATACTTTATGTATGCTGAAAGGGCTTTCCTATCTCCAAAATCTATCATTAAAATTGTAAGTGTTCCTTGGGAATGTAAATAGTAAGCTACTTTGAAATCTCATTAATGATATTTAGTGGGTCGAAAGGAAAGAAAAAAATTATCTGGAAATTGATGTCTTTTCAAATAGGATATAATATAAAGACAGGAGTTTTAGAAAACTTTGGAAGTAGAAAAAATAGGGAAAGTAGAAATACAAGATCTCCAAAATGAGCTTTAACTGCTTTACTATCTTTGATCCTAACTATTCATCAAATTAAAATCTGACCCCAGAGTATTAACACGGGCTCTCCTGTTACTTACAGTTTTCTAATTGAGAAAACAACCTGCATGATATATTCACTACTCATGTTGGTCTGGAGTCCATTGACAACACAGGATTCAGGAAACAGGTGAGTAAAATCTGGACGAAAGTTAGATTTTGTAGAAAGACTTAACAGAAAAGCTTTGTTTCCCAGAAGAAAAATAAATATTTACATCACAATTTCAGTGGACAATTCTTCTAACAGTTTGAGAATAAAACGACAAAGAACTCTCCATCTCAGGAGGCAATGGAAAATTACCTAATAGAAAGTATAGTCCAGTCACTGCTCTCTGAAAGACATGTGGTCTGAGACATACAGCTAAAGCAGCCTCCTGGACTCTCTGTTGTGCAAGATTTTTAACCCTTTAGTATCTAAAATTCAGAAGTCCTGGGAGAGAGGATTAGCACTGGGTCAGCAGGGGGTTTTCAGGAACTCTGATGAAGCATTTATTTCCCAGCTGGACTGAAGTGGTTTTTTGTTTGTTTTGGTTTTGGTTTTTAGGAACTGGTTCACCTTTATTGTATGTTACAGCCAATATCAGGCCCCAGCACACACTGAACAGTTTTAGGTGGTATAAGATTTCTTCCTACAAATCTAAGCATATATAATCAAAGAGATCTCCTGTTCATTTCCATCTGTTCTCACACTGCAACTCAGATCAGCAATGTGCTGTTTTAGACATGGTGTGGACTGAATATTTGTGTCCTAAAATTCATAGGTTTGAAGCCCTATTGTGATGGTGTTTGGATGTGGTGCCTTTAGGAGGTAATTAAGCCACCAATTGAGCCCTTACGTGGAATGTCTGTAGTCTTTATAGGCCAAGGTTGAGGCCAATTAGAGACTAGGGCTCAGAGGAGCTTAACTAGAGTTTGGTCAGGAAGACAGCCTTTGTCTACATGCACTGAACCCAAAGCTACCACGGGTCTTACTCTTAAAATACAGCGATTTAAATCTTAATTTTCTCAAATCCTATCCAGACACCGTAGGGGTGAAGGGCAGGCTGTCCCTAAATGTGCCACTTTGGTATATTGATTATTTTAAACAAAATTTACTTAAGAGACAGCCTGTGTAAAAAGGACACTCAGAGCCTCCTCTGTCCCCTTAAAAGCAAGAAATAAATCTCCCACGTGAAAGGTATCCTCTGTGTTCTAGAGGTTAAAGAGGCATCCTAATCACCAGAAACAGAAGATACAGAGCTGAGAAGGCTGTATGGGTAACCTTACTACTTTTACTAATTTACTGCCTAGCCCAAATTCTGTTTAGAATTCCTTACTAACTGAAGCTTCCGAAGTTAGGTTTTCTCTGTCCTGTCAATTCATCACATATTTATTGCCTCCTTATCTAAAAAGTATAAAAACTACCTGACAGAACTTCAGCTACCTTTTGACCTCAGTCTGTATTTTCTAATTGATTAAATTCAACTTTCCATTCATCTCTTAATTTAGGCAAAAGACCCAGCTGGCAAAGCGTCCTCTCATGGGAACTGAAACTACCCGTTCAAGCAGTAAGGACTGCCCTGAGCCCTCAAGACCCCTCAAGATCGACTCGAAGACAAGGATCAACCTGACCTTTACTGCCCACCTGCATCCACCCACCGACCTTCGTCCTGAATTTTCCTCACATAAACCTAGAAGTATTTTCAGCACTTTTTAAAGCGCCGTAAAATCTTTTTAAAAAATAATAATAAAACTTTGGTTTTTTCCTTCTGTTAATTTGTCTCATGTAAATTGAATTTTTAGTCCAACTAGNCTCATTTTCCTCACATAAACCTAGAAGTATTTTCAGCACTTTTTAAAGCGCTGTAAAATCTTTTTAAAAAATAATAATATGGGGCGCCTGGGTGGCACAGCGGTTGAACCTCTGCCTTCGGCTCAGGGCGTGATCCCGGCGTTGTGGGATCGAGCCCCACATCAGGCTCCTCCGCAGTGCGCCTGCTTCTTCCTCTCCCACTCCCCCTGCTTGTGTTCCCTCTCTCACTGGCTGTCTTTATCTCTGTCAAATAAATAAATAAAATCTTAAAAAATAATAATAATAATAATAAAACTTTGGTTTTTTCCTTCTGTTAATTTGTCTCATGTAAATTGAATTTTTAGTCCAACTAGAAGACCTTAAAGGGGAAAAAAAGGAATTTTTCGCCCCTTTAACACATTACTCCAGAAACTGCTATTAGAGTACCTCTAATAAGCTAATAACAAATAAGATGAGACATATGGTAAAGAGATAATTTTTCTTTTTTGTGTGTGAATTATCACTGTTATTAGGTGAGGTTTACGATTTATTCTTCATGATTGTTTAGTTTGTTTACATAAATGGGGTTTTCAGTATCTTCCTTTGTGTATTGTAATATCCACAAATTTTTGTGCATCAATAAATAAGTGAATAGTCACAAAATGCTTCAAAACTGGTACTTTGTGTTCAATAATAATAATTTAGATTCAGGGCACCTGGGTGGTCTATGACTCAGGTCATGATCTCAGAGTCCTGGGATCAAGTCCCAAATGAGGCTCCCTGCTCAGCAGGGAGTCTACTTCTCCCTCTCACTCTCTCTCTCTCTTTGTCCTCTCCCTCTCTCTCTCAAATAAATAAATAAAATCTTTTAAAAAAACAATGATTTAGATTCAAATATAATTGTATCACAATTTTATATTAGGTTATAGCATTCTAGAACATGCATTGTTTTACGTAGCACAGTCTTAGTTTAGATTTCCCTGAAGATAGATGCTGAGACAAGTAGTATACGTATAAGGTGATCCCAGTAAGCATGTGTCTGATAGGTAAGCAGGGAAGTGTGATAATAGGAGAAGGAAACCCACAGAGAATTCACACATAAGCGCATCTCTCAAAGATACATTGGAGCTCTGAATATTGAGAGAATATAACTTAAATGTATGACTCTATGGGCTGAAGATGTTAGAGAGAATTCACCGACTTTTTTTTCCCTCATTAGTGTAGATCACTCAGGGTTCATTGCCTCTCCAGCATGTCCAACCCACTCAGCAAAGGTACCAAAGAACTCCCCTGTTGCCAAAGATGCCCTTAGGCTGAGTTAGATTCAGAAGTCCATTGCGTATATAGAAAAAATTTTCAGGGGACCTTTAGGATTGGCTGAGTATATATGAACTGAGTACTGACAGTATCTTCTCCACATCCATAAAATAAAGTCTATTGTGAAGAGTCTGTGTTTTATTCATATGTGAGGCACCATTTGTACTACGCAAAGTTTGTAATGAGAAAATGAAATAAAATGGTCAGGAAATTATCAGATTTAAGGGCTGATTTTAAGATAGGTGAAGAATGATCTACTAACTGATCTTGTATTTTTTTCCCCCTATGTACTTCAGACAAAGTGGCATACATACAAAATAAGAAGTCTTTTGAAGTCAAAAAATGAAGATTGCGATATTTTGGTAAATTCTCTTTAAATCATAATCTTAGAAATTCGGAGATAATAATGCATCTGAAGAGGAAACTGAATAATTGAAACGGTAAATGCAATTAGGTGATGATTACTGGAATGAAAAGCTAGCACTGTTGTGATTGAACGTTACCAGGCAGCAGGGACCAGATAATGTCAGTGTGAAAATGGACCCATTAACCTTCAGAATCTATTTAAATAGAGGCTGCATCTCTAATTGAGTTGAAATAGGGAAAACATAAAGAAATTAGCTTTCAATATGATTATTAATGTCAAAATATCATTGCTGTTTTTTCCCCGTGTGTTTTTATGAATTATTTTACATACATTCCTGGCCATCGTATATCATTCTTCATGTAAGAAGGCAGTCAATGTGGATAATTTAATCTTGTTCTTAAGCCAAATTGTTTTAAATGCCTTTTTTATGGTATTGAGTCATACAATAATGGTATTCCCAGGTTAGTCCTGTAGAATTGCTTACTCCAGGGTTCACTGAATGCTGTAAATGCCTGGGCTAACACCTTGATCTAATTTAAAGAAAGCTGTTTGCCCATCTAATGGATGCTTACTTGCTTAAGATTTTCTCTTTCTTTCTATAAAGAATGATATGTAAATCACACACTGTCGTCATAAAACTTAAAATATATGTAAAGATTATGTATTACTATAAAACATTGTACTTTACATTAAATATTGTCCACTCTGCTAGTCTTCAAAACTGACTGCTTTACAATAAAACGTATACAGAAGGAATATTACTATAAAAAATAAGGTCATTGAATATTTGAAACTATTTATTATAACAAAAATCAGTATTTGTAACAACATAGAAAATTAACAAGATAAATATTGAAAACATGCTTACATAGAACAAGTTTTATTTTTTCATAATATTGAATTCATGCTTGGTTACATACTCAAAAATTATTTTTGAAATGAAATATGTTATAGATATCTCTGTAACATTTTAACTTCAGATTAAAAAGAAGTGTTTTGGGGGGTGCCTGGGTGGCTCAGTCTGTTGAGCACCTGACTCTTGGTTTTTGCTCAGGTCATGAACTCAGGGCCCTGGGGTTGAGCCCTACATTAGGCTCCTCAGTCAGCATGGAGTTTGCTTTTCCCTCTCCCTCTGCTCCTCCCCTGCTTTTGCACGTTCTCTCTCTCTCTTGCTCGCTCTCTCTCAAATAAATAAAAAAATAATATCTTCAAAAAAATTAAATAAAAAAGTAAAAAAAAAATTAAAGAAAGTATTTTGTTTTGTAAATATTTTGTTTTCTGTAAATTTAATTTAGAGCCCCAGTGTGGTTAACTGATACGCGAGAGTTGCCTTTATATTTAAAATATGACATTTCATTATTAAATAACTACATTTCGAAGAAAGTGTTTGAAAGTAATTTACCATTCCTAGCATTTAAAAAAGGTGCATGTGTCTGTTTAAAGAAACTTTTCCTCTTCCTTTCTAATTGGGTCGACATTTTTTTTTCCTTCTTCCTGTTCTTACTGGCTAGACAGACTCTGCAGTACAATGTTGGGGAGAAGGGCTGAAAGTGACCACCCCGTCTTACTTCTGGGTTTATCAGTAACTCTGGAGCTCTGCAATTTCAGGAGTTTCCTGGGTCTGCTCTGAAAGTGGCTCTGGTAACTGGAGGGCAAGGGAAGACTAAAGAAAGAGGCAGATCACTGCAGATTGGTAGGTGGCAGTTTTAATAAGCAAGAGAACTAACAGATTAGGCTTGTCTTGGGCAGCTGCAAGACAAGTACATTTCCACACCTGCCTCCAGAATTTTAAAAGTTTATATACAAGCTTTAAGTGGGTTCAGTGATTTTTCAGTCTAGAATGCGTAACAATACGTTGTTCTCTTAACGTTGTGTCCTTGCAGTGTCTTCTACTGTGGGAAGGGTGGGAATGTATATTCCAAGTAGGGAGGGGGAGGCACCTGGGATAGCCCAGGTTGGCTGGCGAATCACCCAGCAGTCCCAACCACTAGATAAGCTCATCCAACAAAACCTTAATTCTTTCACCACTCATGTAGGAAAGACGTTAAGATTCCTAAGCCAATGGCCAAGAAAGAATTCTTGAGACGTCTTCAGTGCAAAAAGGTGGTTTTATCAAAGCACGGGGACAGGGCCCGTGGACAGAAAGAGATGCACTGGGGTCACGAGGAGTGGCCTATTATATACTTTCAAGTTGGGAGGGGGTTAGGGATAGCGTAAGCCTCCCAGGTATTCTGGAAACGGTTTACAGGATCCTGAGGGGGCTAGCTATTGTTGGGAAAGGTCATTTATTACTGCTTAGTAAAAACTCAGTCATGAGACCCTGCAGATGTATATGGGTGGGTCATATACTTGGGGGATGATCTCCAATATGTATCTTGAGGGGTAGAGAAAAAGGAAGTTTCCAAAGGAAATTTTGTATGTTAAAGTGGACATACAGGGTCCTGGGGGTTGGGCTAAGATTGCCTTCTGCCCTCAGCAAAGTATTAACATTGAGGCAGGTGAGTCTCTAGGGGAATGTCACTGTGCCTATTTCAAGGACCTGTCAATGGGCTGTAGATAGTGAGGACATTTAATAATTTTTCTTCTTCCTTTGTTTCCCACATTGACCACTAGCGATTTTGTGAGCCTTTGAGCTGTGAGAGATACTGTAGATACTGAGAAGATTCCATCTATTCCTAATTGCTAAAATCTTTTTGAGGTATAGATGAATTTTGCCAAATGTTTTGTCTGAATTTATTCAAAAGTCGCTTTTTTCCTCTTTTGTTAATTTAATAAATTACATGAATTGATTTTATAATCTACCTTGAATTCCTTGGAGAAATTCCACTTGATCATGATGCATTATCATTTTTATATTGTTGAATTCAATTTGTTAAAATGTTTAGAATTTCTGCATCTATTTCCATAAAGGATGTTATTTTATAGGTTTGTTTTTGCTTTTTGTAATCTTGTTATCTGGTTTTAGTATCAGGTTGATACTGGCTTCATTGAATGAGTTGGGAAATATTTTCTCTTTTTCATATTCTGGAGGAGTTTGTGTAGAATTGGTACGACTTGTCCCTTAGATATTTTATCAAATTGACTAGTATAGTAGTGCAGACAATTCAGCCTGGAGGTTTCCTTGTGAGAAGGAATTTAATTACAAATTTAATATATGTCATACATCTAGGGCTATTCATAATATATATTTCTTCTTGAGGTATTTTCTGTAGTTTTTGTTTTTCACGAAATTTGTTTCTGTCATATAAACAGTCAAATTCATTGGCAAAAAGTTGATTATAATATTCCCTTTGTTATTCTTTTGAAATCACTATAGAAATGTAAAGACTAATGGAAATTAAGAGGACACACTAGTGCTTTGGCAAGGCTTGACTTTAAACTGAACAGATTTTTCTCTTCGTCACTCTGGAGGCCTCCCCCTCCCCCTCAACTTGTTTTTCTGTAGAATCCTTTGTTCCCGAAACTCAGTATGATATTGACATCTCCCAGACCTCAATGTATACTTAGTAACAAGACTCAGATGGCCAGCACCGGTGCGAGTCTGGAGACCTTGAAGTGCTGACTTATTGTGGCTGGAAGCACATGCTATCGAAACTGTCCAGGGGCGCCTGGGTGACTCAGTTAAGCTTCTGCCTTCGGCCCAGGTCATGATCCCAGTGTCCTGGGAGAGAGCCCTGCCTATGGCTGCTTCTCCCTCTGCCATTCCTCCTGCTTATGCTATCAAATAGATACATAAAATCTTGAAAAAAAAAAAAGAAAAGAAAAGAGAAGAAAAGAAAAGAAAAGAAAAGAGAAGAAAAGAAAAACGAAGCTGTCCAGATCCCGTGTTTTCCTGTAAAACCCTCAGCCTTGTACCCCAGGCGGGCTTGCAGTGCGAGAGGCACTCGTCTGCTGCAGCCTCCATTGCCTGGCAAAGGAGTGAACTATCGTCCTTCTTTACACGCAGACTCTGTCCTTGTGTTACATATTTTGACTCTGGAGCACAGAGGTCGGTTTTCCACAACAGATTTGGCAACTACGAAGGGTCCTCGTGGACGATCCCCCGCTGAGACTCGGTGGTTTGATCCGGGCTTAGGGCAGTTTCCACTCGAGCTCGGCCTCAGGAGGAACAGAGGGTCGGAAAGGCCCTGCGGAGGCCAGATCGCTAAGGGTAGGGTTTTCATTTAGGTGGATTGTGCCACGGTGTGAACTCTGGTAGAAAACCTCCAGGACGACTTGAGCAGACCACAGGAGGCAGATTCCCGGACTGTTCAGCGGCTGCCGAGGGCCTTCGGGGACCTTGTTCCAGTCCTACTCACTGCTTCCCAAACTCCCAGGCACAGGAAATTTCTTTGAGGAAAGTAGGAGCATAAGGATAAGGAAGACATCCCGACTCTTCTGCCACAATTAGGGTAAGTCTCCCGGTGTGCACACCAAAGTCCCTTGGGTCTTACCTACTTTTGTGAGACACTCAGAAATAGAAGGATCTCAATTTGCAGGCACCACACTCGTATTGGTCACAGGCTTAGTGGGATGGAGACAGCTGGAGATTTCTTCTCCCATTTTGTTGCCTCCAAATAGGGTGCTTTGGTTTGGCTCTCTCAGCTTGTCTAGCGAGCCATTTGGTTGAGTCAATGGAACTCTGACTTTTGGGAAGGAACCAGAATAGCTGCTTCTGATAGGCAACCGAAGATGTGAAATAACATGGGAGGTGCCATTCCACCTAAGAGTCCCCTGGGGAGAATTTTGGCTAATTGGCCGACCTATAGCTGTAATTCTATGCCAGAAACGAGAACCATGCTTTATTGTAATACTGCCTGGCTTATGTATGTTTTGGAAAGCAAGGAAAGGTGGTGGCTGGATGGATCCTTGAATTACTATACTGTATTACACTTGGAATTGTTTTGTCAGAGGAGTGGGAAGGAGGATGAGATTCTGTATGTACAGACCTCTGTGCAATTGCATGACAGGGATGGTGTACAGCCAGGCAGTATGTTGATAGTGCAAAGGAAATCTCAACCTCTGTTGATGGATGATTTTCGAACCCCGGAAGACAAAACAAATGAGGGCATGTTAACTTCGAGTGCAATGAATCCTTTTAATCCAAATCATGCTCACCCCCTGTGCCACCAGCCCTGGCAGCACTCTTTCGGTTGCAAGGAGAAAACACTAGAGTTGAGACTATTTCTCNGGATGGATCCTTGAATTACTATACCGTATTACACTTGGAATTGTTTTGTCAGAGGAGTGGGAAGGAGGATGAGATTCTGTATGTACAGACCTCTGTGCAATTGCATGACAGGGATGGTGTACAGCCAGGCAGTATGTTGATAGTGCAAAGGAAATCTCAACCTCTGTTGATGGATGATTTTCGAACCCCGGAAGACAAAACAAATGAGGGCATGTTAACTTCGAGTGCAATGAATCCTTTTAATCCAAATCATGCTCAGCCCCTGTGCCACCAGCCCTGGCAGCACTCTTTCGGTTGCAAGGAGAAAACACTAGAGTTGAGACTATTTCTCTGGTACCTCTCTGTCCTTCGTTGTTGGGAGGATGGGTGGAGGGAGGGCATAATGAACAAGAGGAACTCCCAAGTTATGACCTGGGAATGGGTATGCTCCCCCCACCAAAGACCTGACAGGGCACACAGTTCACATGGAGTCCACCTGATGTGGGTGTAGGGCAATTTCCATTGCACCAACTACCTGTTGGAGTGAGTGGACAAGGCCAGTTGGTTGCTCATTTTTGGACCTATAGTCCATTCTCTGCCTTGGATTTGTTAAATTGGAAATCTCAAAACCCTTCATATCAATATAATCCTAAAATTTAAAAAAAAATGGCTCAATCTACTGATTTAGATCAAGAGGCCCCTGAGAATACAAGGCTGGTCAATACGTCCTTCACTGGGCAGAGTACCCTTCACCTGAGGGCAAAGTTGAATAAAGTTGAGGGTGCCATGACTCTGAGCCTGGCCCATTTGGTGCAGATTTCTTGCAAGACATTTAATGCTCGGAAAGAATGAAGGCAAGCTGATTTGAGTTTTGCTTTTGCCACCTGGTAAAGGGTACACCAACACAAAGGGCAAGTCAGGATGTCCCAGGTTGAGCAAAGACCAATGTGCCTATTGTAAAGAAAAAAGGTATTGGAAGGAGATTGCCCAAAGCTCTAGACAGATGGTCTCTTGCAGTGAAGGATGGGGCAGGGAGAGTGAATAAAGGGACCCAGGGATGCCTGGGTGGCTCATTCGGTTAAGCATCTGCCTTCGGTCATGATCGTGGGGTCCTGGCATCGAGTTCCACATCAGGCTCCTTCTTCTCCCTGCCTGCTTCTCCCTACCCGCTGCTTTCCCTGCTTGTGCTCTCTCCCTCGCTCACTCTCTCTACAAATAAATAAGTAAAATCTTAACACAGCAACAACAAAAAGGGACCCATGGCTTCTGGCCACATCGATGGCCTTATTAGAAAAACCACACAGGAGCCCTGAGTGCAGTTTTCAGTGGGGTCCCAGTTGATGGACTTCTTGGGGGATGTCAGAGCAACCTAGTTGGTCTTAAATAGTGCACTGGCTTCTTTAAACCCTTCTACTTCGTCCATGGTGGGCAGCACTGAACAGAACCAACAGTGGCCTCTGTTACGACCATTGGAAAGTAAATTAGGTAAACAGAAGTCGAGACATAGCTTTTTATACATGCCTGACTGTCCAATTCCTCTTTTGAAGGAGAATATTTATGCAAATTAAATGCTCAAAGAACTTTCTCACCTGAGAAATATCACTTGCGGTTACAAGTTCCATCTGAAAATGCTGTAAGGCTTCAGCTGCTGCTGATGAACCTGGGAGACAGGAATAAGTCTAGGCGCCACCTGAGATCTATGAACAAGTGAGGGATACCCGGGCGAACTAAGTCAGCCACTCTGGTAGTAGTGTTATTCAAAGAATGAGCAAAATTTCCTCACATTAAAGAGTATCCTTTTAAGGAGGAATCATTAAGAGCCATACCACCTATTCTTGATTGTTTTTTACAACATGGACTGATTCACCCTTTGTCAGTCTCCCTGTAACACTCCTCTATTCTACCAGTGAGGAAGCCCCATTCAGAAGAATAATGCTTGGTTTGAGATTTAAGGGCTGTAAATGAGATAGTGCAGGATATCTATCCTACGGTACCCAATCCATACGCTCTATTGACTACCGTGCTCGAGACTATGGATGGTTCACAGTGTTGGACTGAAAGGGTGTCTTCTTTTGTATTCCTTTGGAAGAAAAGTCTTAATTGCTGTTTGCTTTTGAATGGCAAGACAAGAGACATGGGTCATTACCCAGTATTGTTGAACTATGTTCCCTCAGGGGCATCAAAAATTTATCTACTCTATTCAGTGAGGAGCTGGCTAAGGACTTAAATGGGTTACATTTAGACCAAGGTCAATTATTGCAATATGTTCATGATCTGCTAATAGCCAGCCCCGATTACGAACATTGTCCAGAAAATACCATCACTGTACTTAAACACCTGGCACGTTGTCGGTCCAAGTTTTCCTCTAAAAATGCCCGAATTTGTAAACGGCAAGTCTACTACTTGGGTTTCCAGTTAAATCAGGGGACCCAATGTTTAATGGCTTGTAGAAAGCGAGCCGTTTTGGATTTGGATATTCTAAGAAATTGGAGAGAGTTATGAGGGGTTTTTGGTATGGCTGGTGTTTGCAGAATCCGGAGACTGAATTTTGGCCTTATGATTAATCTCCTTTGTGAAGCCTTAAAGGAGGCCCATTCAGAGCCCCTAGTATAGTCAGGGGATTGCCAAAGGCCTTTGAGATGATAAAACAGGCACTAGCTTTTGCCCCAGCATTCACATTCAGATTCCCTGATCCTAGAAAGGATTTTAAATTGTATATTCATGAAAGGCAGGGGCTGGCCTTTGGAGTGCTAATACTAATGCTGAGAGAAGTACCATATCCTGTCGCTTATCTATGCAGACAACTGGACGCTGTTGCAAAGGGATGGCCCCCATGTTTATGTGCAGTGGCTATCACCTGTGATTTACTACAGGAAACAGAAAAAATCATGTAAGGACAGTACATGGTTATATATGTGTCCTTGCAAGTGTTGGTATTATTAGAACAAAAGGGGGCTATTGGTTGACTGCAGGCCAAATGGGAAAATACCAAGCAATTCTTTTGGATCACCCAAATGTCATTTGAAAGACTATGAGCTTTTTAAAAATCCAGACATTCTGCTGCCTTCTCCTTTGAAAGAGACTCCCTTCCATAACTGTTTGGAAGTTCTTGAAATTGTCAACTGTAGTAGGCTTGATTTATCTGACCAGCTACTGACACAGACTGATTGAGACTTATTCACGCATGGCAGTAGTTTTCTTAATTATGGGCAGCGCCGGGTAGGATATGCAGTGGTGAGCGGCCAGTGAGTTGTGGAAGCAAGAGCGCTTCCCCTGGGCACATCAGCACAAAAGGCTGAATTAATAGCTCTCCCCAAGGAAGTAATACCAAGGTATGGACTCCCTACTTGTACCCAAAGTGTTGATGGATCCTAGTTGATTGCAGCAGCGACTCAACAAGTGAGTAAGGTCTTGGGCATTAAATGGAAATTACATGCATCATGGAGGCCCCAGCTTACGGAAAAATGGGGGAACAAAAATGAATCCTACTTTAAAAAAGACAATTGCAAAAAGGTGCCAGGAAACACATCTGAAATGGGATCAGGTATTAGCAATTGCCTTCTTTGAATCTGGCTGGTCCCCAGAAGTGGGCTCTAATTAAGCCCCTATGAAATTATATCTGGGAGACCATTCCAGCTCCCCAAGGCAGAGGGGAAGATATGCGTTTGGTTCAGGAAGTAAAACTAGTAATGGAATGTTCAGCAGTTGCATCAGTTATTAGTAGCTATGTATGAGTTTGTTCCTTTCAGGAAACCACCCCTCCTGGGAGCACCGCTACACCCCTTTAAGGCTGGTGACAAGTGTCTTGGTCAATGACTTGGAAAGAACAGGGCCCAGATCTTCAGTTGGAAGAGAAGTGGAAAAGACGCTACAATGCTCTCTGGATGACATACATATCCCTCAAATTGGCAGGAATAAAATGTTTGGTGCACCATACTTGAGTTGAACAGTGCCCTACACCAAATATTAAGTCAGGCAACCAATCCCAGTGGGAAAGCCAACCCTTGGGAGATTTGAAATACTTATTTAAAAAAAGGAAAAATGAGTAACTGTGCGATGTTATTTACGCTTTGCTATCTATTTGCCTTCCCTGCAGGATGGAAAGATAATACCCTAGACTGCATTGCTCAGACCTTCGCCTTGTCTACACTAGCTGTGGAGTGCTGGGTTTATCTCCCCAGGCCACAGGGGATGCTAGATCACAGTGATCCATTTGTGCATCCTATAAAAAAAACTTTACTCGGGTTCCTGAGGAACATTGAATCTGGCCGAGACAACCCAAACTCTCCCGGTGATGTACAGAGTTAGAATAATCCAGAATCCTGATGAAAATAATTTGGGAGTCCCTTGCCTGACTGCTGAGTCCTTGCTTAACTTGCAAACTTCTCTAGACGCCCTCGCTAAAGTAGTTCTGGACAATCGTATGGTTTTAGATTATTTGTTGGCTGAATAAGTGGGTATTTTGTGCTCTTGCAAATAATATCCTGCTATACCTCTAGAAAAACTTCTGTGGTTGAGACTAGTACGGAAAAAATTCGACAGCAAGCCACCTAGTTGCAATGATCCCCAGGCCATCGTATGTCTATTTCAGAAGGAATGAAAGCTGGTCTTACTGGTTGGTTTACTGTCTTGTTCTCATGGGTCCCAAACAGGCTAAATTTTTACTCTCTTTTACCGCTGCCTCAAGGAATGTACCTACTATTAAAAAAAAAAAAAAATCATCCACTGCTGTATACCTTAAAGCCAGGAAGGAGGATTGGGAAAAACAAGTGCATGCTTACTGTAATAAGAATCCCCTAACAGGGTCTCCACTCAGCAGGTAGCAGCCAGATGAATACAATGCCCCTTTTTTCCATAGAAATGGAAGGTCTAAATTAACAGTGGGGAAATTGAAACCACTACAGAAATGTAAAGATGGAAGGACATCAGGATGGATGGCAGGCTTGTAGTCTCTGAGGCATTTCCCTACTGCAAGCCTCCTTTGCCTGTCAAGGTTATGAATTATTTTCCTTTTTTTTTTCCAAATTTTTATTTAAATTCTAGTTAGTTAACATATAGTGCAATATTGGTTCCAGGAGTAGANGGCAAGCCTCCTTTGCCTGTCAAGGTTATGAATTATTTTCCTTTTTTTTTTCCAAATTTTTATTTAAATTCTAGTTAGTTAACATATAGTGCAATATTGGTTCCAGGAGTAGAATTTCGAGATTCATCACTAACATATAACAACCAGTGTTCATTACAACATTGCCCTCCTACCTTCCTTCTTTATATCCAAACTCTGTCTCCGCGTGACATGTTTTGGCTCTGGAGCACAGAGGTCGCTTTTTGACAACACTTTTGATATTTGTACAATCTATAATGAAAACACCGGTCTCATTTCTGATACTGGTCATTTTCATTTTTTCTCCTTTTTCTTTTCATTCTAGCTAGAGGTTTATTAACTTAGTGATCTTTTCAAACAACCAGCCTTTGGGTTCATTCACGTTGTCTATTGTTTTTCTGTTTTCCCTTATCTTGATTTCCACTTTAATCTTTACAACTTCCTTTCTTTTACTTATTTTGTGTTTAATATGCTTTTGTTTTTGCCAGGAGCTCCACTGAGTTGAGGGGAACTGAGCTGCAGGGTGTTGGGCAGCCAATTAAAACAAGCTAAAATGCAAGTCACAGTGGGGCACTTTTTCACTAAGTCCCATTTCACAAGTGAGAGACTAAACCCCAGAAAGCTCTGCTCCACACCTGTTCTTTCTTCCCCCATTTGTGATCCAACTTCCATGCCCTGGCTGGCTGTGCACCACGACTGCTGTGCGGTGAGTAGCTTTTTCCCCTGAGGACCTGCCAGGAAACCTTTGTAATTGTGGGTGTGCCTGAAAAAATCATACTTTAGTTTTTAACAAAAAGCCATACTGCTTAGGTTCCCCCTATGTTTTTTAAGGGAAATGCTGAACTTAATATTTGTAAACTTTCTTCTCTAATAAGGCTATTTATTGGTATGAATTCTGTCCCCTCATTATTGCTTTAGTGGCACCCATAAATTCATTATCTTGTGTTTACATTTTTTTCAGCACAAGATACTCTTATTTTCCATTTAATGTCTTCTTTGAGCAGGGATATTTCTCGTACTGATTTCTGATTTAATTCTGTGTGGATAACGAATATACTCTGACTTGAGTAAAGTCAAATTTATGAGACTTGTTTTATGGCTCAGAATATAGTCTATGTTCATAAATGTCCTGTATATATTTGAAACAAATCTGTAGTTATTTGCTGTTAGTTGCGTGTTCTAGAACAGTCTTAATTAGGTCTAGCTGGTTGATAATTGTGGTCAGGTTTTCTATATCCTTGCTGATTTCTAATCTTGTGCTATCAATTGTTGAAGGTATGTCTTGAAATCTGTTTTTTGTGGGTTCATCTATTTCTCTGGGGTTTCTGTAAGGTTTTATTTCTTATATTATGAAATCGGTTACTTACGTGGTAGACATTTATAGTCGCTAATTACTTATGAATGGACTGCTTTTACGAGTCTATTTTAAATTTCAAATGGATTTACGTTATTTAAAAATACTTAAAAAAAAACCCCTTTTAAGTGATATTTAAAACATTCAAAGAATGCAGACCTGAATGGTATTGAATGCTTGAATATGTTTTTGATCTCGAAGTGTATCCTTTAATTTGAACATTTTTCTTAATTTTAAGAATTCTCAGATAATAAAAAATGTGTTTCTACTAGTTTGATGCTGTTTTATGTTGGTTTAATTTGACTTTTTTCCGTTTTAGCTTAAGTGTAATTGGTTTGGTCTCCTTGAATTTCTCTTTCACTGTGTGATTACTACTATTTTTTAAAACAGATTTGTGTTTTGATATTCTACTGTGGTTATTCCTGTGGTCTCAAAATTATTAGCCACTTCACAAAGAATGTTGTTTGGTTTTAAAACTTCTTTAGGTCTGTAGTTTCATTTTCATCTCATTATTTTGAACATTTTCACCAGTGTGGTTTTCTTTTACTATATTCATGTTTTGTTCGTCAAAAATTAAGACTGCTTGAAAAAACTTTTTTCTTTTTTTTTTTTCAGAGAGGGGGGTAGGGAGGGGCAGAAAGAGAGGGAGAGAGAGAGAATCTTAAGTGGCTCCTTTTTGGACATGGACTCGGTGATCCATCTCACGACCTGAGCCAAAGCCAAGAGTTGAACGCTTAGCCAACTGAGCCACACAGGTGCCCCGAATAACTTTTGAGTTACATTTTCTTCTGTATATCATTTTTTAAAAAAACTTTGAGTGGTTTTTTTTTTTAACTTTGCTAATATGTGATGGTTATTTGAGGTTTTGAGATTGGTTTAAGACCTGAGAATTTTTGTTATTCATTTTTTGTTTGCATGAATAGAAACATTGAAAGATGGAAAAGTCATAAGACCATAGGCTGTATTTATTAGAAAACTCAGTCTGTTTCTCTTCTGAAATTTGATCAAGTATCCTTGAAATAAACTAATAGTGACAGGGATTTAGATATTTTGCTTGAATTCATTGAATGAATGATCATGGATCTTTTATGTATATAGTTCGGAGTCCGATGTATTGATTATTTCCTTAACTCACTGGTTTCTCCCTAGATGTTATCCCCATTATTTCTCAATCGGGAAGAGAAAATTATAGATATTCATTCTATTTCATTGTTGGAAAAGCTAGGAACAATACAAGGAATTTTTTGGATTTTGCTGTGCAGGTAGTCCACCTTTTGTGGGTATGGCAATGGTTGGGAAGGAGGTGTCCCTATTCTGTGCTCTTCTGCTCTGAGTCACCCATGTTTGCTCATGTGTTTGTTTGAATTTACAAAGAACATGATATAAGATGATGTCCCTTTATTTGTTTAGCTGGCAGTGATATTTTATCACAGCTTGATTTTTCACTCATCCTAGATATCCGAGGAAAACAGTTCTCTGTAGTTTAATTCTGTTATCCTAATGTGAATTCCTCAGGCACAATGTATTTGTTTATTTTTAGAAAAAACTAAAAACCAATGGAGATTTTTTTTTCTCTGCCAGAATTAATATATACGTCACCTGCCTCTAAACTTAGCATATTCAAGAAGAGTAGAAAAAAGAATGAAAACACCGTCCGTTTGGTTAATACTAGAATAGTGGTACAAGGACATCTTTACTTGAGGATTTCAAATTTAAACCTTGTTAGATGAAAAGTATTATGGTTCATTTGCAATATGAATTGAAATAGAAAATAACCAATATTAAGTCATCTTTGAAATTAGCATAATAAACATTAGAAAGGTCCAGTTAGAATCTTATTTTATCAAAATGGTGCTAGACCAATGTCTCCACTTCAAGCATTGTGTTTCAGGCAGAGATGTAACTTTTTTTTTCTTAAGATATTTATTTATATATTTATTTGAGAGAGAGAGAGAGTGAGAGTGAGGGGAGGAGCCAGAGGGAGAGGGACAAGCAGACTTCATGCTGAGTGCAGAGCCCAACACTAGGCTCAATCTCAGGACACTGAGATCACAACCTGAGCTGAAATCAAGAGCTGGATGCTTAACTGACTGAGCCGCCCAGGCACCCCTAAGATATAACTTTTCAATAGCATCAAATAACCTAATGTTGCAAGTATTATTAACAATAAGTTCAATTATGTAAGGATTGTAGTTAAGCTTTAATATCTGTGTATTAGTTTAATGAGTGAAAAATTCAGTTCTGCTCTAGAGACCTCTTTGGTTATCCATAAATTCAGGAAAAAAGTCTATAAATTATGACCTTGTTCTTTTCTAACCCTACCCTAAAATGTGTTTAATAGTTTACTTACTGATCTAGTAAATCACTATTTTGTTCTAATCATCAGAGACAAATACATTATTATAGAATTTATCTTCTAAAAAGAAAGGAAATATTTTGCAATACAATTCTTCGATGCTACATTTAATGTAACACTAATCCTTATTCACAAAAGATTAACATCAAGCTATTATGTGAAGTTTTTATGAACATGATTTGTTTGTATTTTGTTTTTATGCTAAGGATTTAGACCAAATAAAGATTGTATTTCAGCAAAATAAACTTTTTCACTTTCTCAGATATGCTATTGACCAAGTGAAAGTTTTTATATTCATGCTTTATCTTTTTGGATAAGGTGGGGACCCCAGAAACTCATTATGAATGATTGAGAAAAGACTAACCTGGGAGGAGACAATGCTGATCTAGCCGTATGCTCAGTGGCTATTAGGTTCTCCGATGGGCACTGAGATCTATCCACACTGGAGTGTGAGGCTGCCAACAGCTGGCTGATTGCTTTGTGCTGCAGCCAGGTATAATTCTTGATGCTTATGAAGTCTTGGCTCTAGAGGCATCAGTCTGACGCCAGGGAAAATCTCAGCTGGTAGGAATAAATGTTTTTATCCACTTTTGCACCAAAGAGGGTGTAGTACCAATGTATTTCTGGCTCCAAAAGAGTTACACTGATCGAAATTCACCCTTGATATTTACTCTCTAACTTAAATACAGAAGAGCTCATTAAGTTGTGGGAAAGACAATGTGTTATTAAGCTCAGTTTTTTGAAAATTCAAGGGGGAGAATATAGGCACACATATAAACTGAAAGAAAAATTCTTCTCTACTTGGGAAGAAATCAGCAAAAGACATACAGAGCCAGGTACTGTGGTCTAATCAATTAAATCGCATACAATTTGATTATGAAACATGAGAATATTAAATAAGAATTAACTTCAACTATATACTAGTCTATAATTAATAATTCTATTTGAGTGTGGAGTGAGGTAGGGATCCATGTAGTTTGGGAAGTATGTAACTATAAAAGTACCATTTTCTTCTCATCTACAGTGTTCGCTCAGATTCACACACATTTCCACATATAGGGATCCATATCTGTTTTTTTTCTTATGGGTCAATTGATTTGTTTCTATTTCTCTAAGCTTTCACTAACTTCACTTTTGTTAACTGGTGAAAAAGCCTACAGGCGACTTCATTTTTTTCCATAATTAAATGTTTGTTGTGTTCTTTTATGAAGAATTGGCTTAAGTTAATACAGAATCTTGTAAAGATTTTGATAGGCATCTGTGGATCCAATTTTGAAAGTATTTTATATCTTCAGAATATTTTATGCAAGAACATTGTATATCTTCACTTTCTGACATGAAAGATTCCATAATTCTGTAGCCTTTCTATGTGTTTTATATATTTTTAACTCTTGACTTTGATTTTAATACTACATCTTCTAAAAACTGTTGCCAACATAAGAAAATTGTCTTTTACGATATCATGTGCATATGTATATATGTGTGAATGTAGAGGTTTTATTCAGTCCCCTACTAAAAAAAAATCAATTCTGTTATTTTATTAAATGGTTGGGGAGGTAAGACTCTACATAGAGAGTCTTAACTTTAATTTTGAGCTGTTCTGTCATGTAATTCCCTCCTTTCTATCAGTAAGCCCTTTACAAATATACATTTTACTCTAAGTGTTAATTTCTCTGCCTTTTCTGGCATTTCTTTTTTCCACACGGAACTAAATATCTTTTATTAGATTTCAAGTGCAATTTTACTGTGGTCTGAAATGTGCTTTGTATGATATCAGTTCTCTTAAATGCACTGAGGTTTGTTTCAGGGACCAGAATATTGTCTGTCTTAATGATTCTTTGGATTAAAAAAATAATTTGGTGTTGAAGGAGGAGGGTATGTTCTATGAATGGTGGTAAAACCAACTTATTAATAGTTTTGTCTAGGTCTTTTCTAATCTTACTGATTTTTGTCTTTACTGGGTCTTTAAATTATTCAGAGAAGAGATTAAAATACCAAAAAATACCTCTTCTTTTTGAATAATTATTGCTGCATTATTAGTTTGGGCATTTTGAAGCTCCATTGCTAGAGACATACCCACTTATAATTTTATAGAAGATAACATTTTCAAGATGTATCTTACCTTTTTAATTTTTATGTGTCTTTGTATCTCTCTCTTTCTCTTTTTTTTTTCCTTCTTATCCTTTCCATACTTACTCTTTCCAATGTAAGGAATCTGGGGCTTCCTTGATCTGTGATTTCTTGCATTTTTGGAAAAAAAATTCAACTACTGTTCTTTTTTTGTTCTCCTTTTTAATAAACTTAACTTTGTATGTGGTATGTTCCCAGCCTCTGACCAACACTATTTGACCTTTGTTACATTGCATAATATCTCTTAAGCTCAAGAGCTTCATCTATAATAAAGAATATATTTCCCATAGTATTTTTTAGAATTAACTATAATCTATATCAAATGATTATTGACGTATTTAGAGTGGATGGCTTTGATCTCTATCATTGGATTATATTCAGAGCTATAGGTGAAAACCAGATCTCTAAAATTATTTGTCTAAAAAATAAGATATAACGTAAATTAATTGGGATTCTCTGATAAATTGAGATAGGATATTTTCTAACTTTTCTGCTATGATAATATTAGAAAATACACAATAAAAATAGCATTTGCCCTACTAAACATCACTCTTCTGTTCATTATACTCATGTAACAGGAATTACTGGGATTTGCCTTGTATGGTCTAGACTTCTACCTACTGATCTCTAGATTTGCTGCATATAGTTCTTATTTGATATATGAATTGTATTGTATGTATGATTTATATTTGGAATTGGAGAAAAATAGCACTCCTAAAAAATGTCCAACATAAAAAATGGTTATATAGACATTCAGATAAATATGAAGAATTACCACTTTTTGTTCTTTCAGTCTTGCAAACTTTTATCTCTTTCAATGGTAAATAGGTATTCATTGCTCATATCTATTAACACTACAAAACATCATCTACCAGAGGAATTTCTTCAAATGTTGAATAAAATTTTGACCTGCATTGTTTCATTTTATTTATTTATTTATTTTTAGGTTATGTCTCTCTAAGAGTATTTTAGTGGGAACACCTATCTTTAGGGAATGTTAGCTAAATCTCCTTGGGATTGGAAATCTGTTAATTTTGAACTCATCTTGGACTTAGTTCTTCCAAATTGGGTCACTTTATTGGTGCTTGGGTTTGTCTACTTTAAAATTTAACAAATCTCCACTTTTAATAATGGAGATAACACAAACTTCTTGTACTTGAGAGTTTTGAAAGTCAAACTGTGGTTCTTTACAGCAATACATGAGAAAATGAATGGAAATATGCCATGTGAATTCATATATGTTATTTATCTTTTCTAATTGCCTTTATTTTTTTTAAAGATTTTATTTATTTATTTGACAGAGAGAGAGACAGCCAGTGAGGGAGGGAACACAAGCAGGGGGAGTGGGAGAGGAAGAAGCAGGCTCCCAGTGGAGGAGCCCAACATGGGGCTCGATCCCAGGATCCCGGGATCATGCCCTGAGCCGAAGACAGACGCTTAACGACTGAGCCACCCAGGCGCCCCTAATTGCCTTTATTTGAAATGTTCATATTTCCTTCCCTAAGTCCCTATTTGCCTCAAACTTATTCAATTATATACTTGTTCAGTTTTTTTCTGGACTATCAGATAATCAAGTCCAAAAAAGAATTTACATATTACTATAAATGGCATCTTGATAACGATCACTGTAGGGCTGGCAGATGACAGTATTTGCATAGAAAAATAGCCAATTCTGTAACATCATATTCCTACTTGGATCTGCTCTCCTTAAATCACCTCAACGCCAATCAGACTTTCATGTCTTGTACCCCATTTCATTAAGGGATTTATTTCTCCTCTGACAAATATTTATGCAAATTTGTTTAATTGATGTTTTGGTGATAAAAGAATAATGTATTACTTTCTCCTAATAACCAATTTTTAGTTAAACGCAATTCTATAAATTCTTTATGACATAATTCCTATCCTCGAACATTATGTTTTGTCAGTTGTTGAGCTTTCCAACTTAACAGATTCTAACTGTCCAGGATCCTAGAGTTCTTCCCATAGACACTTTGTACCTGAAGTCCATAATTTTTGTTAATGTTAATGCCAGTCAGGCACATTTTTCAGCATAAAGAGTAACTGGTTAGGCTGCTGTATGCTATAGTAGGTATTCAAGAAATGATAGCTATTTCCTTTGGCTCAGGCAACATTCCTTAAATTTCACTTCTAAATTCAAGAAACATGGGGCACCTGGATGGCTCAGTCTTTAAGTGTCTGCCTTCAGCTCAGGTCATGATCCCAAGGTCCTGGGACCAAGCCCTACCATGCTGGGCTCCCTGCTCAGCAGGGAGTCTGCTTCTCCCTCTCCCTCTGCCTCTCCCCCTGCTTGTGTGCGTGCGTGCTCTCTCTCTCTCTATCATATAAATAAATAAATAAAACCTTTTAAATAAATAATTTCAAGAAACATATAACTCTTCATTCCCCTGCAAAACCCCATTTATTCTTCTAGTGGTTTTCTTTTGTTTTCGCCTACGTATATGAGACTCTAGGTTTTAGACTGGTGGTTGTGCCTTTTTTCTGTTTTCTTTTCTTTTCGGGGGGTGCAATTGGAAAGTAACTGAAGTGCACTCAGAAAGGGTGGTTTTAGGGATCCATATTCAAGTTGCTGTGTAAGGTAATAAGGAAAATCTGTAATTAAAATCTCTGATGTTTGAGTTGGGAAATGGAGCTCCATGATTTTCAAGAAAACTTAATCTCATTTTTAAATTTCGACTTAATATATATTTGACAATTTTAGAGAAAGCATGTGTCATAGTATACCAGAATTTGCAATAATAAAGTATGAGAACTTAAATATATGAAAGAATTTGGGTCTAAATATATGGAAGAAATTGGGTCTAAAGTTAAACTCTAAATACTAAGGTGATTTTTTTTTTCCTAGAGTGACAAAAGAAAACCCTTAACATTTCTTGGTGGCTTGGTTAAGGAAATGAGACAAATAAGATGACAAAAAATAATAAAACAGATTTTTAGAAAATAATACAAACCATCTGATCTTCAGGGACTTTTGCCAGACCAAACCATTTGAATTTTCTTTGCAGCTATCCTGCAATTAATATGCTAATGATAGTATAATACTGGCAGCAATAACTATATACTTTAGGATTTAGCGAGCTCTACCTGCTCATTTTGTGTCCAGCCAGATGTATAAACAGCTGAAAATTATACTGTCAGTGAAGCAAAATTAGAAATCTTATATTTTAGAAGCAAATCTACCTAAAGAAAGAATGCACCCCCCAGTATAAAAGGAACAATTTAGAAAGAAATTTGCAACAAAATGTTTTTCGATTTAGAGAGCTTTTAAAATCTATTCAGGTCTTCCTTTGTTACATATCATGTCCACAATGGCTGGCATGATATTCACTGCATTCCAAGTGCTCAGTCATTATTTTTTTTTTTAATAGTAAGAATGACCATTATGAAAATACGGGGGAAAAAATGAACATTATACAGCATTGTTTATTGGAAAATGAATAATGTTAACATCTATTTACATGACTATACTAGCAGGTATGTGTGGTAAAATTACTTCTACTACAAACAATATTAAATACAGGGGCGCCTGGGTGGCACAGCGGTTAAGCGTCTGCCTTCGGCTCAGGGCGTGATCCCGGCATTATGGGATCGAGCCCCACATCAGGCTCCTCCGCTATGAGCCTGCTTCTTCCTCTCCCACTCTCCCTGCTTGTGTTCCCTCTCTCGCTCGCTGTCTCTATGTCTGTCAAATAAATAAATAAAATCTTTAAAAAAAAACAATATTAAATACAGCCAAATGCTTATTATTAGCAAGAAATCATCCTGATATAATATAAACAGGTTGTTAATGTAGTGTTGGTTTAAAAAAAAAAATTGTGGAGCATGTGTATGTATGTGTTCATGTATTGGGGGAGTTGTCTGAAAGTTAAGATTGAGTAAGGTGGGGATAGAAATGAATTAAACTATTATAAAACATTAGCAAATTATGTTAAATTTATATGTATGATATTATTTCATTTGTGTGCATGAGAATGAGTATTTGTGTATGTTTATTATTGTGCATAGTACAGAAGTGTACCTGTATGTGAGTTATGTATCTGTGCACTGAGATGAATGGTCATGAGATCGAATAACAATGTAATAAGGTATAGAACGAGTATCAACACGATGACAAAAGGTGGGGGAATGGAGTCCTCATCACAGAGAAAGGTCAGTGTGTTCCAGCTGCAGACTAAGACACAGGCAGCACTTGGACATTCTAAGATCCTTCTAAGTCAAAGGATAGATGTTAGGTTGCATGGGGACGAATGACGTGGGACAGTACTACTGAAAATGCTTGAGTGATGCTCATGTCCAGTACCACCTAGTTTTCTTTTTGTCTCCATGGTATTCTAGCTTCATGAACTTTCTGAGGTATAGTAAGAATAAAGATGTAATGAGATGTTTTTAGTATGATTACCTCAGATTACATTAGGAGTCTGTATTCATGCTAGGAAGAACAAAATGACATTTAGGTAAATATTCTTTAATTCCACCCCCCCAAAAAAAAATAGAAATTAAAAGGGGTGTATGTGAGACCTTGAGTTGTTGAGATTTTTTAGTTAAATGCATTTATGGGATAATCTCTTTCTTTTTCACCTAAATTGTTCATCTGGGTGTAAAAAGCAAAACTTTTATGAAACTGAAGTGTGTCCTTTTTTTTCACCAAAAAAATTGGATATTCTCCATGTCCTGAACAGCTTCCCCAGGCTCCTCTTTGACCATACAATGTATGTGATTTTGACTGGAGCCATCTGCTGGAATTTATAAATTCACCATTTCCTGCTAAGCAGCTATAACCAACGAAGAACGTACCTGCTGTAGGAAGCTGGAAGCAATGCAAATGCATGACTCCTGCCCAACTACTAGAAATCTTGAGTGCCAGGTCTAGAATATACATCTTATGTATATATTATGTGTGTATGTAACACACACACACAAACACAAATATATGTAGCACTGTATATATTCCTGTGTATATATGTGGCGCTATCTGTTTATAGTAGAGTAGGGGAAGCATGCTCCCAATATCATGCAGGCAGATGGCAATGTGTTTACCTAGATCTGTGATCTGAGATTCTGTAGCAAATGAACACTTAGAAAAATCATATTTTAGCTGAACATTCATGGGCAGCTAAGATTTATCAACCCCTTTGAGAGGCACATTAAAAAATTATTTTGTATTTGACAATTAAAAAGTATCATACTCATTGGATGTGTCTTTTTCTTTCTCACACACACATGCACACACATAGGCCAAATCCAGTTCTTCTCTATGAGAGGAAAAACAGTCCTGACTTGTTTCTCTGCAGTTCCACGTGACTTAGTTCCCTAAACCATTATTTTCTGGGATTTTTGTCACATGACTAATGTAAGAAACATGATTATTACTGTTACTATTTTTACCAGTATAAAAGTAGTCATGGTGCATAATTGACATAAAAAAATTCCATTGAAGTAGGCAAGGGAAAAGTCTGAAGGTAAAATGTTCTTGTTCACAATCAGAAAAAGCTTTGGTTACTTTAGGCGTAGAGCAGTTATTATACAAAAGAAGTTGGTCCATTGCTTCCTAGAAAAGTATTAAATGGAGAAACAGAACTCATCATTTAGAAGGAAAGGAGAAACTGCTAGCAGATGAAAACTTTGGCCATGAAATCACCCTCTATGCCAGGGATTGCTTTTGCAGGATTAAAGTAAAATTGAGAAGCCATTTTGTGAGGGAGAATAAAAATTGGGGGTGAGAAGAAAAAAAAAACAGTTATAGGAAAAAGTTACTTGGGAAACTATAAGAATAACTCTTCTCAGAGAACTCTCCTCCTAAGTGACTGATTATAATTGTAACACAATTACATTATTTCTGCCTTGGGTTATACCTGGGTAGATAGGTTAAGAGAATATAAATATTTTTTGCACGCTAGAAGCAAAGAAATAAAAAGAAAGCAATTAGCTTTGTGAAAATGTTTTATAATAGTTTAAAGAAATGTTTTATTTTTCTATTTTCTTTAGCCTAAGTTTCAAATATAATATCCTCATTTAATATTAACTGTTATTAAGTGGGATTTGGAGTTTGAATCAGAAAATAAGCATTCCTTTTCCTAAAACTGTGCCTGCAAACTAATTCTGAACCACTGGGTGATGTTTATAGTGGTCCTTGTAAGACGTTATCACTTAAAGATAATAAAACTTTCTCTACTGAATTCCAAGAAAGTATCAACTTAATAATTATGGCCACTTTAGGGTAATAGTCCAAATTCCAAACTTCATCAGGTTTTGAAATTTCTCTCTTTCCCCCAGTTTGAGCAGACTGCTGCAAATCAGTGTGGTCTTTTGTCTTTAACTTTTAGGTCTTCTCAAAACCAACACAACTTCCTTAGCTGTAACTTCTGACTTCCTTGGTTTTTGAGCATGGAGAGAATGGGGAGTTAAGACAGAAAACAAATTCTAAAAATCTGAATGTTGAAATTGGTTGGACACTAGATTTCTGTGGAAATGGCAGATACTCAAAGCTGACTCTCATGGAAGCACTAATGGCTTTTTAAAGGAACCCATCTTCAAAGACCTTGTAGTTCTTCTCATTAAAAAAAAAGTTTTTGAGCGCTTTATACGTGCCAACGCTATTCTAGGCTTTAGAGATACTGAAGTTTAAAGAAAGGAAAGAAAGTACAAAATGCCACAGGATAAAATGTGTTTAGGTGTTCCAGGGACAGTGAGGAGGCCAGTGTGATTGGAGCAGAGGGAGCTTGAGTGATCTGAGATAGTTAAGGGAGACCAGTTTGAGTACAGGCTGAATAGGAAAAACTGGTGACTGACCACATGCCCCAGAAATTCTGAGTTCAAATGCATGGCTTCATCCCTAATAAAAACGTTTAAAACACCCAGTTATTTTACTGTACAGCCAAAGAGAGTACCACTGTTGAAGGATGCTTCCAGCTATCTTTACTCTGAGCAAACTGGAGTTTGAAGTGATCTATTTTTTTTTTAATGATTTTTTATTATACTATGTTAGTCAACATACAGTACATCCCCGGATTCCGATGTAAAGTTTGATGCTTCATTAGTTGCGTATAACACCCAGTGG